>NW_008331488.1:0-767 GCF_000622305.1 Nannospalax galili
AGTCTTGGGTTGCTAAGCCACTTCTTATGCATACCTGCCTTGCTTTGATTCCCCTGTCATAGTCTTTTGTTTACTGTTTGTAGGCATTTTCTTGTACAATGGGTATCTTATAAAATATGCTAAAGTCTAACAACTTATTTTAAGTAGATACCAACTTAAATTAATTTGCATACAAAACCCTACTCCCTGTAACAGTCTTTACAGAACTAGAAAAAAAAATCCTAAAATTCATATATAATCCCAAAAGATCCCAGATAGTCAAAGCAATCTTGAGCAAAAAGAGCAATGCTGGGGTCACCATACCAGATCTCAGACTATATTACAGAGGTATAGTCATAAAAACAGCATGGTACTGGCACAAAAACAGACATGTAGGTCAATGGAACAAAATAGAAGACCCGAACATGAGTGCATGCAATAAAATAAATAAATAAAAATAAAATAATAATAAATAAATAAATAGAATAAATAAATAAATAAATAGAATAAATAAATAAATAAATAAGGTGGAGAAGCAATTGATGAAACACACCTGACACTGATGTGGCATCCATATGCACACACACCTACAGGCACAGGTACGCACACAAAACAACAAAGACCAATGTAATAGATTAGATAACCCAGAAATTAATCCATGTTTATACAACCAACTTATTTGTTTGTTTATTTAATTACTTCAATCATTCGTTTGTTTGTCCATTCCCTGTTTGGGCAAGGAAAGGGGGTGCCGTAACTTGCATGTGAAGATCAGAAGATAACTTGTG
>NW_008331488.1:2376-7558 GCF_000622305.1 Nannospalax galili
GCTGAGGTGCTGAGGTAAGACATGACTTTGGTTAGAGACAAATCAGAACTGGAAATATGAATCTGCCATGAGCTTCTATTGTCATGTAGGACAGATTGCCCTGCTTCTCTGAACGTGTCATCATATATGTTCTAGTTAGCTTCTCTATTGCTATGACAAAACACTCTGACCAATATCGACTTGAGGAGGAAAGAGTTTATTTGGCTTACATGTCCCAATCCCAGTCCATCATTACAAGAAGCCAAGGAGGAACCTGGAGGCAGGAACTGAAGCAGAGAGCATGGAGGAACGCTGCTCACTGGCTTGCCCCTCTGTCTTTCTTGTCTAGCCCAGGCCCAACTGCCCAGGATGGCATGTCCCACGGTGTGCTGAGCCCTCCTACATCATTTAGCAATCATGAAAATGCCCCCTAGTCTTGTTCACAACAGGCTGATCTGATGGAGACAATTCTTAACCCAAGGTTCTCTTTTCCCAGGTGTCTCGAGTTAGCAACCAAGACTACCTGTTGTCAACTTAACACACAAACATATTACAACCTTCCCTTTCTTGTTTGGCCCCAACATGTCATGTTAATATCGTAATATAAAACACAGTATAACTTTAAAAGTCCCACAGTCTTTAAAAACTCCAATACTTTAAAAGCTCAATGTCTTGTTAAAAGTTCAAAGTCTCTTAACTGTGGGCTCCACAAAATCATAAACAAGTTACATACTTTCTTATTTGACGAGGGAATAACCAGAGCACAGTTACAATCAGATCAAAGCAAACCCAAAACGCAGCAAAATAAAAAGGCCAATGTCCAACATCTGGGGTTCATTCATGATCTGGGCTCCAAATGGCTCGGGCAGCTCCACTTCTGGCTCTGCCATCCATAGCACACATAGGCTCAGGCTGGACTTGGTAGTTTTCCCAGGGTCCTGGCATCTCCAATACCCTGGGGTTTCCACTGCAACTGAGGCTGGGCCTTCACCAATGGCTTCTCCTGGCTTCTCATGGTGCCAAGCCTCAGCTGCTTTCCAGAACCTCTTTCATGCCTTCAAAGGGAGTACTATGTGGGGAATTCATGCACATTGCCACATGTGATTTCCCCCTTGAGATGGAGCCTCAGGCCCCCTCTGAACCACAGCTTCTATGTGCTGACCCTGAGGAAACACTTCCCAGAAGATTTCACTTTAGTGATGCTAGTCTCTTCTTAATCACAGCTGATTTTTTTATCCCCAGCTAATCAGCATCCATTGTCCCAGTAAAGCAAAGGTTCCACTTGAGTGGTACTGATTTCTTGTTAACCATAGCTGATTCTTCAGCACCATCTGACCATAATCCATTGATTCCTAATCCAAAATATCACATGAACAGCCTTGATAGTTTCTAATGGACTCTCAAATGTCCCTCTGAAACTTCTCAAGCCTCTACAGTCTGCATTTCTGTCAACCTTCTTACATTCCAAGCTCCCTCACAACAGTCCATTAAGCGCTAAGTACTCAATGACTTTTGCAGCCCAAAATTCCAAACACTTCCATAATCCTCCCTGAACAACACGATCAGCTCCGTTACAGCTTGTTTTCTATTGCTGTAATAAACATCATGATCAAAAGCAACTTGGGGAGGAAAGGGTTTATGTGGCTTACATGACCCAGTCACAGTCCATCACTGAGGGCAGCCCAGGTCACGCAGAGCAGGCACCTGGAAGCAGGGGCAAAACCAGAGACCACGGAGGATGCTGCTTGCTGGCTTGCTCCCTCTGGTTTGCTCAGTTACCTTTCTTATACAGCCTGGGCCCACCTGCTCACGGTGAGTTGGTCCTTCGAACATTTACAGTCAAGAAAGTGCCACGTAGACCTTCCCACAGGCCAACCTGATGGAAGGAATTTCTTAATTGGTGCTCTCTCTTCCCAGGTGTGTCAAATTGACAACCAAGATTCGGTTCCACAAGTACTCCTTTATCTAATTTATGTACTGTGTAGCAGGCATTATCACATGTGCAGGAGATCGTGTTACTTGAATCTGTAATTATCTAATTTTGAGACTTAAGGCCATAAATTTCCTTCTAATTCCTATTTTAGCTACAATCCATCAGCCTTCTATATAGAGAAATTTTTGTTATTAATGTTTTCAATTCTGTGATTTGAGACTTTTAGATTTTTTATTTTTAATTATGTGTATGTGTGTGTGTGTGCAAGTGAAAATGTGCATGTCTGAATGTAGTGCCCATGAAGGCTGTAAGAGGACACTGGATCTCCTAGAGCTGGGGTTACAAGTGGTTATGAGCCACCGTGTGGGTGGTGGGAGCTGAACTGGGGTGCTCAGCAAGAGCAGGATGTGCTCTTAACCACTGAGCCAGTTGTCTAGCCTGTGATTTGAAAGTTTTAAGATTTCATTTATATTATCAAGTCTGACTTTAAATCCACTATAGCAGAAAATGTTCTATATAATAGAGATGTATTTGTTGAGACAAGATTTGTTAACTAAGCTATACCTATTTTTGTAAATATTCCATGTGTGCTTAAGAATGTGTTTCTTGAGTGATGTCACCACACATCAGAGGCTAAGAAGCTTCAGGTCCTCACTTCCCTGAAGGAAATCTTGAATCAACACTAATGATTAAACAAAATAGCTTTGTGGACCCTGGAAAACAGCCAGGGATCTGCAACAGTCAAATGCCACGTCAAGAAGAAGCCACACTCAAAATGGTAGAAATTCTGTGATGATGTTTCGTTTAACCTTATCCCATCTGCTGTCTGCGATGACACCTTTAGGTGCAAGGAAACCAATCCCCAGTCCTTTCTTCAGAACAGAAGTAAAAGAATGAACCGTATTTGCAATCCCTTAGCCTGTATGTGAGCCACGTGACCCAGAGACATTAGTGAAGGAATGGCCACATAGCTTGGATAGTCCCGAACAGTGGAGGTGGAGACTCAGTGTAAGAAAAGTGCAGGGAGCCCTGGTGCTCACAACCAGCTGGAGGCAGGAGACAGCAGGGAGAACAAGACGATGTTCTAGAAGCCAGTGTCAAGTCTCGGCGTAACTAGGACACTTAGAGCAGCTGTATATGAGAACTGGGGAAGTACTTTTTAATCTAGGCTAGAGAATATCTGTGCCCACAGATGGCCTGAATATCAACTCCTTTGTGGTCAGCAAAAAGGGGGAGCAGGGACTGCTTTACCAAATGTTCCATTTTCTCAAACATATACACCCTCCAAAACCACTAAGCAAGAAAGAAGTGGAAACATTCAATGACAAATGGTAAAATTCCAGAAAATAATACTAAAGAAACACAAGCTTTAGACAGAAGAGGAAAAGACTTTAAAGCAACTGTTATAAATTTCCTCAAAGAACTAAGGGAAAAACACGGATAAAGACTAAAGGAAATTAAAAGCATAAACAAAATGAGAATATCGAAAGTCAGAAATTATTTTAAAAGAACAAAAGAAATTCTGCAGTTGAGAAACAAAAACAGTTGAAATATCTACATTGTAAGTGTTCATCGATAGATAAGAACAGGCAAGGAGAAAGAATCATTAACATAAGAACAGATGTTATAAATGACATGTCAAGTGAAGGAACGAGAGAGAAAAACAATGAACAATAAACGGAAACTAAGACTCTGAGTCACCGTCAAGCAGGCAGAATATGAGTTATGGGGATTTCCAGAAGGAAAGGGGAGGGGGGCATAGAACAAGTTTACACACAGGGCGACAGTTCAGTGGTTAAGAGTGCCTGCTACTCTTCCAGAGGATCCCAGTTCACTCCAGCTCCAGGGGATCTGACACCCTCTTCTGCCCGCCCCCCCACGGGCACCTATACATACTTGGCATACACACACACACACACACACACACACACACACACACATACACATAAACAAAAATAAAACCAAATCTATAAAAACGATACTATATACATTTGTCGCCCCACGGGCACCTACACATACTTGGCATACACACACACCACACACACACACACACACACACACACACACACACAGACATACACATAACTAAAAATAAAAATAAACCTTTAAAAATGATAATCATTATAATTTTGGTTCATAATTACACATAATATTCTACAGGATTTAAAATAAACATAAAGGGCTAATAAGATAGCTCAGTGAGTAAAGGTATTTGCTGCCAAGGCTGATGACCTGAATTCAGTCACTGGGAACCGCGTGGTGGAAGCAGAGAACTGACTCCCATAACTTGTCACACACGTGCCACAGCATGAGCACACTTCCACACACATTCAAAATAAACAAATGCACTAAAACAACATAAAATATGGTACATACACATTAGCAGCACAAAATAAACTGTGACATCAATATAAGAAGTGAGCATATCTGTTGAGTAGGGTTTTGTATGCAAATGAATTTAAGTTGGTATATATATATATATATATATATATATACATACATATATTTTTTTTTTCTTTGATCTTTTTGAGACAGGGTCTCCCTGCAGCCCCAGCTGGCCTGGACCTTGCTATGTAGACCAGTCTGGCCTCGAACTCACAGAGATCTACCTGCCTCTGGCTCCCAAGTGCTGGATTAAAGGTGTGCACCACCACACCCAGCTAGTATATTTTTATGTATATTTTTATTGAATTTTTGTGCATTTCATACAATAAATCTTTTTTTTTTAGTCTTTTTGAGACAGAGTCTCCCTGTAGCCCCAGCTGTTCTGAAACTCACTATGTAGACTGGGCTGTCCTTGAACTCACTGAGATCTGACTGCTTCTGCCTCCTGAGTGGTGGGATTAAAGGCATGCACCACCACGCCAGCATACATACACAATTTTAAGTGAACATTGAAAACTGAAGATTTAATGTAGTCTATTGTATTAGTCAGCCTTCTACAACTAAAAATTATTGAGCTTATATGAATTTATAAACAAAGGAGATGTATTTTTGATACCCATTCTGCAAGTGTCAGTCTATGATCTGTACTTGACTCTGTTCTTGGAATGAGGCAGTATGTCATGGTGAGAATGGACAGTGACACTCAATGATTCACCTCAGCCAAAAAGCAACAAAGAAAGAAGAGGGTCCACAATTTCCTTCAAGATTGTGCTCACCATGACTTGAACCATTCCCCCTACATTCTGTCCCTTAAAGTTTCTACCATCGTCCAGAACTACCAAGATAGGAATTAAGACTTTAACACCTGGGTTTTGATAAGGCATT
>NW_008331488.1:9607-10921 GCF_000622305.1 Nannospalax galili
CGCGTGTGTGCTATATAAATGTATGTATTTAGCGTTGGGAATGAGATTGCTTTCTTGATTTCTTATTTCAGCAAGATAATTATTGGTATACAAGGGTGCTGCCTTTTCATATGTTGACATTGTATGTTGACTACAAATTATTTTTATAAGTTCTGGCAGCTTTTTGATGAAGGAATTAAAATTCATATGTATTATATTATGTCACTTACAAACACAGGCAATTAACTTCTTCCTCTCCAGCGTGGCCTAAGAACTCATGCTGCCTTCCAGTGCTACATTAAATGAGGGCAGTCAGTGAGAATGGGTGTCCCCAGCTTGTTCCAGATCTTAGAGGACACATTTTCAGTATGGAACTGACTCTGAGGTCTTAATATATAATCTTTAATATTTTAAGGTATTTTTCCAATACCTAATGTGTCAATAGATTTTTTTCATTATGAAAGGATATTGTATACTTTTTCTGCATCTTTTGAGATGGTCATATGGTTTTTCTTCTCCAATCTGTTGACACCTGCCACATTTATATGTGTTGAGTCATCTTTGTATCCCCTGATGAAATCCCCTTGATCATGGTGTGTGGCCTTTTGATATGCTGTTAAATTTCATTTGCTGGGATTTTGTGAAGAATCTTTATATCTCTGTTGGCTGTAATTGTTTTATAACTGGCTGTTTTCGACTCAGGGTAACACTGGATTATAAAAAGGGTTTGGCAAGATTCCTGCCATTTAAAATTTTTTGACATAGTTTAAAAATAATTAGAATTGATTCTTTCTAAATATTTTGCTGAATCTAGCAGGCGCGCCACCACATCCTGGAGTTTTTCTAATTTTTTTTTTTTTTTTTTTTTTTTTTTTTTTTTTTTAAAAATTTTGAGACAGGGTCTCCCTATATCCCTATAGCCCTGCTGGCCTAGAACTCACTATGTAGAGCAGGCTGGCCTCAAACTCACAGAGATCCAGCTGCCTCTGTGTCCCAAGTGCTGGGATTAAAGGTGCGAGCCACCACGTCTGGCACAAAGTCCTTTTTTTAAAGTTCTTTTTAGTTTGCTTTTCCCAGTCCCACTTCCATTCTTTTCCCTTTAGATAAAGCTGGGTAAACTGTCAGGATATTTACATTTCTAAATACTTTTTCATTTATAAACAAATTTCTAGAAGTAGGCTTTCTTAGTCAAAAAGCATTACATTATATGCCAGATGTGGTAATGCAAACCTTTAATCCCGGCACTCAGGAGGCAGAGGCAGGCGGATCTCTGTTAGTTTGAAGCCAGCCTGGTCTACATAATGTGTTCCAAGTCAGCTGGAGCTACAGGGAAAT
>NW_008331488.1:12001-13175 GCF_000622305.1 Nannospalax galili
TAAGCCCCAATACTTCTTTTTTTTTTTTACTTAATTTTTTTTTTCCTTTTTTTTAATGTATGTATTTATTAGTGTAAAGTTCCCTGTTGGGCTGGCGAGAATGCTCAGTAGTGGTTAAGAGCATATTCTTCCAGAGGATCCAAGTTCAGTTCCTGGCACCCACATAGGACAGATCGCAACTGCCTGTAACTCCAGCTCCAGGGGATTTGGTACCCTCTTTTGGTCTAAGCAGGTACCCACACAATGTATACCTACACAGATACACAAATGTACACGTAAATAAAATAAATTTCTCTCTTAAAATTGCTTTCACTGTAACCTATACATTTTGATATCTCATGAGTTCATATTTAATTGTTTCCAAGATTTTTTAAAAATTCTCTTTTAATTTCTACAGTTATTTATTGGTCATTTAGGAGCATGTTAATCAATTCCAATGTATTTTAAAAGTTTGTTTTTATGTATAGTTTTATGCCATTGTAGTCTGATAAGATACATAATACAATTTTAATTTTCTATAACTTGATGAAACTCAATTTGTACCTTAATATATGATATATGGTCTATCCTAAAGAATGTTCTATGTGTTGTGAATGCTGCTGTTGTTGGGCAGAAAAATCTCTAGATATCTATTACATTTACTGGATGTACAGTATGGTTCAATTCAGATAGTTTCCTTATGGATTTTCTATCACAATGAGCTGTTCATTGAGGAAAGTAGGGTGCTACAGTTCAAACTATTGTTCTATAGGTCTGATAACTCCAAACTATTACAGGTCTAGTAATATTTGCTTTATATATTTAGTGATCCAGTTTTGAACATATATATAAATATATATATATTCACAACTGATGCATCAGTTTTCAAATTAATCCTTTACTCATATATCATCTCTCTTTGCAAAGTATGTAGGCTAGGTTTGTCTTGAACTCACTATGTAGCCCAGGCTGGTCTCAAACTTGTAATTCTCCTTCCTTGGGCTCCCAAGTGTGCACTCCTGTGCCTGGCCTTTGGTCTCATTTTGTAGCTTCAGATTTCAAACTTGCCTTAAGTTTAGAACTACTTCTCATTTTGGATGTCCATTTGAATGATAAAGCTCTTACAATCTTTTACTTTCAGTCAATGTGTATGTTACTAGTGAAGTAAGTTTCTTGTAGTCAGTATATTGTTAGG
>NW_008331488.1:17193-24614 GCF_000622305.1 Nannospalax galili
TGTGTGTGTGTCCAGACACTAATGTTTATATGTGTAGCAGGCACTGCTCTAAACTTTATGGAGCATCTTTTATAAGAAATAACTTTTGTACTAATGTTTCTCCAGCATCCATGGTCCCAGGGCCATATGATATTTGCTTCCATAGGATGAATGCAGAAGATGCCTGAGTCTGTGGCACCTGGAGCCATATTTCTGGAGCCAGAGGATGAGAAAGCACTTCCCCAGACTCTGTGGGATAGGTACTTGTGGGTCATGGGTGATTCTGCTATCTGTACTTACAGCTGTGGTATGTACAGGGCATCTTCCATAGGCCCTATGGGGTAACTACAGAGGCTACAGTGGTTCATAGCAAACACAACCATTTTCTTAGAGCTATAGAACCTGCAAAGGACATTCTTCAGGTGTGACAGGACACACACAGATGATGCCAGGGCTTTTGACAGCCATAATTGCGGTTGAGACCTTCCTACATCCTGAGTTTTGTGTGATACTGAGACTTGTGGCACTGATGACCATATTCATAGATGTTCAAAACATGAATGAGCCCTGCCACAGGGCTCATGGACTGATTGGTCCCAGAGCTTGTAGCTCTGGTTCTCTCTCCCTTTTCTTGCAGGATACAGACAGGAATGTTCCCAAGTCATGCACCACAAGCACTTGTGAGGCCAGAGCTATGGCACTGGTAGCAATGCTCCTGGAACTGTTGGCTTCAGAGGTATAGATGCCAGTGATGCCAGACAGTACCATTGTCCACAGTTCTGTTTTAGCTTCTAAGGCTCTGGGGGCAGTAGCAATGTAAATTCCTTCTTTGAACAGAACTTTCTCTTAGTTTCTCTAACTGGATTTAAAGTGTGTGAGAACTGAAATTCTCCAGTTAGGACTGTGGTCTGTTGCGCTGATGGGAGTTTCTTGCCTGCCGTTTCTCAGTAACAAGGAGTGCTGTGTTCTCCCAACATCCAGATGGGGTTCAAAATGCAATTTAATTTCTTCTTTTTTGCCCTCCTATGCCGTAGGTTCCTGTTATTTCCTGACTGATCCCAGAGCTTGGTTATTCCTTTCAAAATATGGTTTTCCCTTTGTGGGCCTCACTGTTCTTTATTGCAGGGTCATGCACAGGGAGCCTCTGTGCAGCTGTCTTTTTCTAACGGGATTTCTTTAGATTATTTTATATTAAATATTCAAATTTTATGATGTTACATTAAAAATGCCTGGAAATTTTCTTATTGCTTGTTTTTGTTTTTTTGTTTGTTTTTGAGACAAGATCTCCCTGCAGTCCAATCTGGCCTGGGACTCACTGTTTAGACATAGATGGGGTTGAACTTGATCTCTAAGAGATTGGCCTGCCTCTGCCTCTGAGTGCTAGGATTAAAGGCATTTATCACCATGCCTAGCCAAAGTATCTGTTTTAGTATGACTGTTTTCCTCATAATCATTCAAATACTTTTAAGAAAATGCCTTATGTTTGCCTCCTGGTTTCTTATACTTCCTAGCACACTGAATCCAGTATCAGAAGCATAGGCAGAGATGACTTCCCAATAACTCTGAGTTGTGGAAATTATTTAAAGACCAATTTTTATGCATTTGGAAGCTAGAACCTAGAGGAAGGGGGTGTCAAATAATTTTGTGACTATAAAGACCAAATAATGGAAAGAGACTCTTTAAAAAAATTATTATTTTTATTTTAATGTGTATGAGTGTGTTGACTGCATGTGTGCAAGTGCACCCACGTCTTGTAATGCCTACAGAGTTTGGAAGACGGCATCAGATCCTCTGGAACTGGAGTTATGAATGGTTATTAGCCCCCATGTGAGTGCTGGGAAATAAACCTGAGTCCTCTGCAAGAGTAGCCATCACTATTAACCATGAGCCACCTCTCCAGCGCCCAGGAAAGACTCCTTACTCAGAGTTTGTATATGTAAGGTCACATTCGCTGCCCACCTTTTCTGTGAAATTCCCTGAGCCTTGCAGGGAGGTGATAGGTATGGGATGATCTTCATCTTATTGTGGCAAGGTACTGGAATTTCGGGTCTCTGCATTATCTGTTTCCCATGGGCTGTTGGGCAGTTTCAGTGGGATTCCATTTCCCATAAAAACACACACAGCAAGAAGCACAAACATCCAAACAATGTCTGCTATAATAACTTAACCTATGGTGTAAACACGAATGCTTGGATGGTACTCTCGTAGGTGCATCACATCCATCTAACAAGACAATTGCAGTGACTTCCCACTGGGGCCTATAACCTTCCCCACCACAGGGGGTTGGCCTGGTCTACAGTACCAGATGTGTGGTCCACCCCTAGGAGTGGGTATTAGGTCCAATCAAAAATTTGCCGGTTGTAAATATACTAGATATGCCACTATTGCACCAGCAGGAACACCTCACTTTGCATGTTGATAGCGCAGCATGCAGGGTCCCTCGTTGAATAGGATGATAGGGGACAATTCTCCCCCAGCCATCTGCGTAGCACCTTCTGGCACTATGAAAGCCACCCATCCAGTGGCAGGGAGTTTCCAGCTTAGTCCAAGCTTGTGATCTCTGTGACCAGAGGCAGGAGGGATAAATGTGACTCCAGGAGATAAACTAATGTGTATGAGTGTGGAGGTTGGAGTGGAGGGAGGGACTGAAGAGCTCCCTGTGGCATGGCCTCCGTTTTCCCTTTCCCTGTTTTCTCTTTGTTCCCCATCACTGCCATGCCCTGTTCTCCTTACTTGTAGGCATCAGAAAATGACTGACAGGCTTCTCTAGCTGTCCAACTCTGGCATGTGGAATGGGTTTCACACCTCGGGGTCCAGGCCCTTCCCGCACACCATCATTGTAGAGAACAGCTCCTTATGACCATTCTGCATGCTTCTACAAGTCCTTCAAAGATGCCCTGAAAACACCATCATTGTTAAGAATGGACTAACCACTGAGTGAGTTCGTACCCAATTCCTAACAGGACTGAGGGAACTGGTCTGAACAGCTGTCCTTAGCTCTGGTGTATTCCAGTCTATGTTCAAAAGTTGTTTTCTGTGGACTCAAAGGACCACATTACCAGAAAAGTTTAGGAAGCCAGCCCCCGCCGGCATTCTGTGGAACTTCTTTCATTGCAGCAGCACAAAGCCCTCTGTTGTTTCCCTTTAACAGCCAGCTAACTGTGAAGTGGGGGCGAGGTGGCACGGAGAAGCTATGTCCCCTCCCTCCCTCGCCTTTGGATTCTGAGCCTTCCAGCAGCCTATGTCACCTTTTATGTAAAATATATTTAGCCTCTCATTACAAGTAGCTGTTCCTTTGTGGTCCTGAGGTTCCAGACAGGGAATTGAAAAGAGTTTTTAGATGTCAGGCATCAAAGGGAATTGAGGAAAACACCTGTGTTCTTTAACCCTCTGCTCTAGCTCTTCTGACTTTTCTAGAGGCTGTCCCCCAAGTGCCCATAAGTGTTCCTATTGATATCTGCCATCAGGAGGAAATCTCAAAAAAGGCTAGCCTCCAAGTACATTTTCTGTACATTTAATCTTATCATTAATGTGTTGATGAGAGAAAACATCCTTTGCTTCTGTCTGAATGGGTGACATAGATTTTTTGCTGTTGTGGCTAATTTTCTGTCCTAACATTAACTGTTCTAGTTAGTGATGTTATAAAACAGTATTTTGTAGGATTTCATTATATAAGTGATAAAAACCAGATACTGCAGATGGCAGGATCGTTAAACGGCAGGTGTTCCCCCCTGTAGGATGCTCCCTAGGTGCCTTGTCAGCAACAAAGTGTGGATCTAAGGTTAGGACCAATCAAAGTATAGGATGTGTCGTGTAAGGATGTGTAACTGAATCTGCTAAATCGATCACCATCTGTCTCTTCTAACCAACCCTTTACATCTTTAGAACAAAGCCAAAAGGTTTAATATCAATGCCCTTTATATGACGTTTTTCTGTGAACATTAGGGAGAGCAACTTTGGGATGACTACTCAACTGGATATGATTCCAACGAACATTCTTCATTATTGGTTGTCTTATTTTTTTTAAGTGGTAGATTTTTATTTAATTGTTTACCACAAAGTATACCCCAAAGTATAATTTGGAAAAGATGGAGTCTTCTTTGATATATATGCAGTGTTAATTGCTGAAAGATATACTCCATTCAAATTTTAGTCAAGAAGGGAAACTTTTTTTTTTTGCATGAAGAGTCTGTTTATTAAGGAGTTGATTATAACAGTACCCATTTCCCTGAGTTGTTCTCCTTCAAGAAGGGAAAGTTTCATTCAAATTGTGATGAAATAAAAGATACCAGAAAAATGAACACCTTAACCAGTTTTGTGAAATAAAAAGAATCAGTTAGGATTCCCATAACCTCATTCACCCTCCCAGCTCCCCCACCCCATCTCTCCTAGATTGAGCACTGGCCCATATCGTCTCTTGGCATCCCAGACCTCTGGACTGCCCTCTTGTCCCAGACTCCCCACTGCTTCCTGATCCTTTGCACCTGGACCAAGCCAATTCCTCAGTCTAGTCCCCTGGAGCCCTGAAAGCCCGTCCCCTCCCCACCTCACTTTGCATGCCTGAGACCAGCCTTCATGCCTGGCTGTCCCACCCCCAACGTGGATTCCTGAGACCAGCCTCCTTCCCTGCTTGCTCTGGATTCCTGAGACCAGCCCCCTCCCTGACTGCCTGAGAGTCCTGAATCCTACCTTGACCTAGCAAGCCTCTCAAATTGTACTATGCCTGCTGACTAGATGGATCCAGACCTTAGGAGAAAACCTGAGAGTATCTGATCCTCATTGGACTTAGGATTCTGTCAGAACTCCTGAGCAGCAGGACTAAAGCCATCTGGCCCCTCCAATATAAAATCAAAAGAGATAACCTGAAGCCTAGACCAACCAGCTTTTCACGCCCAATGGGTAAATCACAAAGACACATAAAGTTAACAATCAGAAGCAGACCTAAACTCAGCAAAGGAAGGCTTGAGTCTCACACAAGAATCAAAAACTACAAAAGAAATCCACATGTCAAAATCACAGAGAAAAAATAATAACATGAAAAGCCAAAATAATGTATCCCCACCAAGTACCAACAGTCCTGTAGAGTACAGTGAGAACCCCCTAGAGATAACACGGGACATGGAAGTCAAAAGAACAATTGTAAACATGATAAAAGAATTCAGTGAATTGAAAGAACACACAAAGAAATCAAAGAACTGAAAAAAGATAGATATAAACTTCTGAATGAATTCAGAAAAGAGAAATATTGAAGAAGGCCTTTGACAAAATTCAACATGCATTTATGTTCAAAGTCCTAGAGGGAATTGGACTGGAGGGAACATACCTCAACATAATTAAAGCCATATATACAAACCCACAGCCAACACCATTGTAAATGGAGAAAAACTGGAAGCATTCCCATCGAAATCAGGAACCAGACAAGGCTGCCCACTATCTCCACTTCTCTTTAACATAGTGCTTGAAGCTCTCACAAGAGCAACAAGACAGGAGAAGGAAATTAAAGGAGTACTAAATGAAAAAGGAGAGGTCGAACTATCCCTTTTTGCAGACGATATGATATATCTAAGAGATGCCAAAAATTCCATGAGAAAACTAGAAATGATTAATACATTCAGTAAAGTGGCAGGCTACAAAATTAATCTACAAAAGTCAGTAGCCTTTCTATGTAACACTAACAAGCAATTAGAGAAAGAGTATGCGGAAACACTCCCTTTCACAATAGACTCAAAAAAAAAAAAAATCTCTGAATAAACCTGACCAAAGACAATAAAGACCTCTACAATGAACGTTTAAATCTTTAGAGAAAGAGGTTGAGGAAGACATCAGAAGATGAACGGACCTCCCATGCTCATGGATTGGAAGAATTAATATTGTGAAAATGACCATCCTACCAAAAGCCATTTTTAGATTCAATGAAATGCCAATCAAAATCCCCATGACATTCTTCAGAAAATTGGGGAAAAAATTCCTAAGATTCATATGGAAGCACAAAAGACTTTAGATAGCTAAAGCACTAAGAGCAATGCTGGGGGGTTACTATGCCACATTTCAAACTATATTACAGAGCTGTAGTCATAAAAACAACATGGTACTGGCACAAAATTGGAACAATGGAACAAAATTGAAGACCCAAATATGAGTAAATGTAATTTCAGCCACCTGATATTTGACAAAGAGGCCAAGAATATTCATTGGAGGAGAGACAGCATGTTCAGCAAATGGTGCTGGCAAAACTGGATCTCCACCTGTAGAAAAATGAAACTAAGCCCCTCTCTTTCACCTTGCACAAAAGTCAACTCCAAATGGCAAATGGAGCTCAATGTGAAGCCTGGACTGAAACTGTTAAAAGAAACCATTGGCAACAACCTACAAGATATAGGTGTAGGAAAGGATTTTCTAAACCAAACATCAATTGCTCAGGAAACAAGGTCAAAAATCAACAAATGGGACCTCATTAAACTAAAAAGCTTCTGTACATCACAAGAAGCAACCAAGGAAGTGAAAAGAAAACCCACAGAGTGGGAGAAAATCTTCACCAGTGACACATTTAACAGAGGTTTAACATCCAGAATGTAAAAGAACTCAAAAAACAAAGAATCAAGAAAGGAAGTAACCCAATTAAAAGATGGGCTAAGGAGCTGAACAGAGAATTCGCCAAAGAAGAAATAAAAATGGCTAAGAGGCATCTTAAAAGGTGTTCGACATCATTAGTAATTAGCCAAATGTAAATTAAAAACACTTTAAGATTTCATCTAACCCCAGTCAGACTGGCTAAGATCAGGAGAACAAATGATTCTAAATGTTGGAGAGGATGTGGGGAAAGGGGAACACTCATTCACTGTTGGTGGGATTGCAAACTTGTTCAACTCATATTGAAAACCCTTAAAAAACTAAAAATGAAGGGACTGGAGAGATGGCTCAGTGGTTAATAACACTGGTTGTTCTTGCAGAAGACCTGGGTTTGAATCCCAGCACCCACATCGCAGTTAACAACTGTCTGTAACTCCAGTTCCAGAGGATCCAACGGACTCTTCTGTCCTCTGCAGGCATTGCACAACATGGGTGCACTTACCTACACGCAGGCAATATGCTCAAACACATAAAAAAAAAAAAACCCTAAAAATGAACCTAACATTTGACCCAGTTATACTACTCATTGGCATATACCCAAAGAGCTCATCCTATTGCAGAGACACTTGTACATCCATGGTTTTTTGCAGCTCTTTTCACAATAGCTAAGAGATGGAAGCAACCTAAGTGTCCCTCAATTGACGAGTGGATAATGAAAATGTGGTTCATTTATATGATGAAGTTTTACTCAGCAGTAAAGAAAGATGAAATGATGAAATCATGAAATTTGCAGGTAAGTGGTTGGAACTAGAAACTGTTATACCAAGTGAAGTAACAGACTCAGAAAAAAAAATCGACATATGTTCTCCCTC
>NW_008331488.1:24670-25041 GCF_000622305.1 Nannospalax galili
TGAAAAGGAACCAGGGAGGTAAAGGAAAAGAAAGAACCTGAAAGAGAAGAACAGAAAGAAATAGGCCTTAATAAGGGAGGTATGGATAAAAATAGTTGTTTAAGGGAGGGGGGAGGGAGGGTTATATAAGGAACCTAGGGGATAAAGGGAAAGAAAGAGCTCAAGAGAGGTGGGACCATAGGAGAAGGGGATTATCAAGGGAGAAATGGGGAAAATGGGGACTCTTTACATGGGGAAACCATGGTAGAAGGGTTAGACAGTGAGAGAGATAAATAATGAGCAGCTAGTTTTTAAAAAACAGGGAACCATATTAGTCCAACAGTCTACTGACAAATTATACACACAACTAGTTCAAGAAATATATGTCTAGG
>NW_008331488.1:25144-56124 GCF_000622305.1 Nannospalax galili
CTTGAATATTTAATAGCCATACTTTGAGGCCTACACTAATCTGGTCAGAGGGACATAAAGGACAGTTTTTGCTCCTTGCCCTCCAAGATAGACTAAGTTCCACAGGACTATGGAGAATCTCTCAAAATGCCCTCTAACTGTGGTGAGTCACCTGTCCTCTTGCTCAGGGAGGCCATGGAGACCCCACCAGATGGACTTGAACCAGTGTCCAGTCTACAAAGGGGAGGGTCAACAGAGAAAACGTTTCCTCCGCACTTCCAAGTGAAGCCAGCCACAGTCAAGCAGGACCTTTGACTTATCTTCACACAAATGGAACTGGTAAAAGAAAGGAGCCAGGGGCTCCTTCCAAGCCCCTATGACCCCTGAGGAACAGATCCTCAAATGGCCTTAAGAGTAAAAATAAATTGGTTTATTTGGGCCAACTGTATTGTCCTAAACACTCAAAAGGAAAGTATAACCAAAGATTAAAGTGATCAGTATATTTCTTTAAGAGTCTATATGTATAGCTAAAGGCTACATAACAAGAACCAATGCCAGACAGGAGATACCTTCCCTTGAGTTGTGGGCCAGGGTGGTCCAAGAGACTCCCAGACAGTAACCCAGCATAGAACTGGGAAAATGAACAGCAGACCCCAATCTTACCTAAAGGAATGTTGGCAACTGATTGCTGCTAGATGAAGAAGAGCTGATCTTCCTAAAGCAGGGGACTCTAGATAGGCTGACTAGACTCAGCAGATGGTCTTGCACTGGGGAAAGGCTAGGGGCACTGACAACACAGTGGGCAGTAACAGGGATGACAAAGTATATGGGCTCCAGTAGGGGAGGGGAGCTATGGGATGCAGGTATAAAGATGAATAAGATTATTTGGGATGTTCTGTATGAAATACACAAAATAAAATAAAAATAAAATAAATTTGCCAATACCCTGGAAGCCCCAAAAGTACCTGTAACTGTTTGGCATTTATTGCTACAGGTTGTTGTAAGATTTTTTTCAGCCACCACTGAAAGGGAAGTTCTACCTGACCGTGAAACTCCTAAGAATTTTACCATGGTACATGGTGGTACACGGCACTGTCCCTTGTGCAGGTTGATTTCCCATCCTCGCTCCTCAGGTGCACTTGCATGTCCCCCAGATGAGCTTCCAAATCTATAAGGCACTCAGAAGTTAGCATTATGTCATCTATGTAGTGGAACCTCCTTATAGAAGGAGGGCAGGGATTACAGGGCCAGGTCCTGGGCCACCATGCCATGACTAACCATGGGGCTGTGGAGATAATCTTGGGGAAGTACTCTGAAAGTCCATTGTTGCCTATTCCATGTGAATGTGAATTGGTGTTGTGATTCAGCATCTAGGGGAATACTAAAGAATGCATTAGTAAGGTCCACTGCAGTGTGGAAGGACCTCATTTCCTGCACCAGCAGGTTCAGTTAAAAGTGCAATGTTAGGCACCGCTGCATGAATGGGAGGCACTACCTTATTTAACTCCCTGTAATCTACAGTTATTCTCCAGGAGCCATATGGCTTCCTGATAGGCCAAATAGGGATATTGAAAGGGCTCTGGGCTGGGTGGATAACCTTTACCCATTCTAGTTCCTGGATGATTTCTGTAATTTCATTTTGACCCCCAGGCATCCAGGACTGTTTGATATTCACCACCCTCCATAGAATCGGCCATTTGACTGGCTCCCATCTTGCCCATCCTGGAGTAATCACCTTTACTGTTTGCACCCTCAGCTGAAACTCTTCCACGGTAGTATGTAGGGTGTGACCCAGTAGGAAATCCATCGCTATAATATTCTCTCACAGGGGAGAAAGGCACACCTTGTACTCCTGGGGGAGATAATTGTCCACTCCCAGAATGAGTCTAGCCCACTTTACCTGTATGGTTTTGTCCCCATACCTGTCCACTGGCAGCCATTGGCCCTGGTGTTTTGGGGTGTGTGCCATGAATTAATGTACACTTTGCCCCCATATACACTAGGGCCCATGTGTTTTGTATATTAGTGGGAGACCAATAAATCCTCTGTTCAATATGTGGCCTCCAATCACCCAGTATGGCCCTCACCTGTGGGCAACCTTGGCCACCCCTTCAAGAAAGTGGCTGGGGTGGCCCCATCCCATGAGGCTGCCTTCCTCTGGAGCAGGTGGTGCAGTTGGAACCACCTGTGCCTCCTGGTCTCCCATTTCTCTTACTCCTGTGGTGAGTTGCCTGTTTGGTCTCAAAGCTTTCCATAGGCCCACCAGCACAGCATTTGGTTGCCCGTCAATTTTGTCCCAAGAAACTCTTGCTTTGCGCAGATCCATCCACATCTGTGTTCAGGAGACATGGGGGGCACTTTTGCCAAGTTCCTGCCCTTTCCCTTGTGCCTACTCGCTTTAGCACCTTTCTAACTCTGTTTACATGTTGGTCTAACTCATTTAAATCTACAAAGGCCTTGCCAGCCTAGTACAGGTCAGGCTGACCACGGGGCTCAGCACTGCCACCAAAGCTCCATACCAGGTTTGTGGGCCTTGTTGAATCAGTTTATTTCTTAAGTCTCTTGTAAAAGCAGTCCTGTCTCCTGTCTGGGCCTGTGAACTGGGAATCAAACAGCTTCCCTAATACCCGGTTCCCTCAACAAGACTTGTCCTTCCTCTATGGTTTTCCAGTCTTTGGTATTCATGGGAACCTCAGCTGGGGATAACCATGTGTTCCTAATGACTCATATAAGCCAATCCTTCATGGACTGGTTTCCCTCATGTTGCCTTAAACTGTGAAGTCTTTGTCTCAAAGAGGGATGAGTGGTTATATTGCTCAACTTCTCTGCTTCTGTAGAACCTAAAAATGATTCCATCTGCCCCCATGTTCCACAGCCTCGCAAGTCAGGTGGCTAACAGCTCCTTCATTGTTTGTTTGAATGTCTTTCCTAGTTCTAACAGCTCTGGCACTGAGTATCCTCTGATTACCATGATCTCCTGCACCGGGCTATTGTTAAGACCTCCATTAGCATGCTGAACCATGGACTTTTCCCTTTCTTTGAATTAAAGGTCGGACCCGAGGGGCATCTCCCATGCCTGCTCTATCTAGATCACTTCCTTCATCACTACCTGACTCTTCCCAGGGGTTCCAGGTTTTAGGGTCCCAGGATGGGCTTTGTATTGTCAGTCTAGTCTGGGCTTTTTGTTCCTTTTGACTTCCTAGATGTAAAATATGGCACACCAACACCTCCATCTCCTTTTCTCTCTTATCTAATTACCGTCAAGGTCAGAGGTCAGTGCCGATGAGGCCAGACTCTTATCCCTCTCTCGCTCTAATTCCTCTCTAATACTTTCAATTTTCCTCTGGTCTAAGGCTTCCACTTGGGACAGATTTCTTATTACTGATAGCAGTGGCCAAGCGGCTTCTGCAGCTGCTTGTTGACATTTCTATTCCTGGTGTACTATCCCCAGAGCTTGCAGAATCTGTTCTAAACCTTCTGCTTTTTTCAAGGCATCTCCACACTCACTGGCAGCCCCCACCAGTCAAGCAGGGGTGCCACACCATACCATCTATGAGATGGCTGCCACCCCAGGATCTCTCCCATTGACCTCGTCTACTTAGGTGGCCTCACCCTAGTTATACAACTCATTGTCTACTGTATTAACCATGCCACTGTGGCTACCCTCCACCAAGCCTATGGGAATGCCACCAGGTTAACATTTCCTCGGCTCACTCACGCTCTCCCCTCACTCCCCTTTGCTTCGGCTCTTGGTCTTTTTCCCCATATCGGGGACATCACCATTGCTCTTTCCAAACTCCTCAAGTTTGTTGTATCCTGCCAACTACACCAATTGTAAGGTCAAATTCACTGCTGGAAGGCACACGTGGTGTCCAGTTCCCTCCTCCCACTCTCCTTACGACATACCCGAGACAAGAATTCTCCATTTGGAAAATCCTAATGAGTTTATTGGACTTATTAACTGATCTTGGGGTGCTGATTTACTTACAGAAGAGTGGGTACCCCCACCCATTTATGGCTACGTTGGAAAATCCACACTCAAACAAAGATTTGGCTTCCCCACAGGCACCCAAAATTGTGAGAGACCTGCCTCATGGCATTCTCGGCTTATATATCCTTAGCCCCTTTCCCTCATGCAGCTAAGGCCAACTGATTGGGTGGAGGGGTAACTGGCTCCCCCCTGCCCTTTGACTTCTTCCAAGGACTGTGGGAAGGAGGTGGGACTATGGCTTGCCACCATAGTGGGCAGAGGAACTTCCAGGTAAGGGCAGAGGCAGGAAGGGCAGTTGGAAGGTTGAGTGAAAAATAAGGAAGGCTATACATGAAGAGTATCTGGATGCTGTTGGCAGAGACGTTACAGGAAAGCTTGTAGGAGCTGGCACCTCAGGCCATTGGTTGGGGAGTCCATATTTGACTTTCTCCCATTGGTTTTACTCATGAACAAAAATTAAGAAAGTTGTCTTTTATTAAGCAAGTCTTGGCCATCCAAGACCAACTGCTATAGAAATTCCTTGACTCATGGGATTGTCAGAGAGAATTGAACATCCTGTAAGTCTGATTTGTAGCAGGCAGCTTCCTAGGTTACATACTGTAGACAAGGGATTAGTTTCCTGGGTGACCCATAAGCCAGAGTTCTATTTGTGTGGATAGTTTAGAAATTATCCATTCACATGTTTGATTAGCTCAAGGTCATGAGACTGGTCAGTGGCAGATACAGGCTCTGTGTTTCTAAATCTTATTTACTTTCCCATACTCCAAGCAGGAACCCAGTAAAATAACAATACTAATATCCTACCTTCTACCCAAACACTGCCTTTTCTTTCCCATTACCATGTGTTGTGTTCTAAATATAGTCATTGGCCATTAAAACATGACATTTATACTCTGTAGTTACTTAGCTAAATAGATTAAAATAACCACTTTTGATCCCAGGCCAGTTTCTTTCCCTTTTCCCTCACAATTGACAATATTCAGGATGGATGGAGAGGAGAGTCCATTTGCCCTAGTCCCTGGTTCACAGGTGGTAAAGATTTGGGTTAGTTTCTCTGGAGCTTCATGGTCAGTGAGTTTCTCAGAAAATGCCTAGAAGACAGAAGATATGTTTGTGGTGAACCAGCCACCCAGAAAGAAAGAAGGCAACTTGAAGAGGTGGACTGGAAACACGACACTGGTTTATGGTCTTCCTTACCCCAGACACAGCAGCAGGAAGACAGCAGAGGTTCAGCAGTAAATGGTTAGGTGCCCATGGGTGCAAGGACATGGTAATCAGGATAAGATTTGCACAAAAATGACATCATGGCTTTATGGAAGATGTCCAAATGCAAAGGTTGAAGCCCTATGTGTGGGTATGTGCATTTGAGTATGAGTGCTCGTGAAGACCAAAAGAGGGCATTACATCTCCTGGAGCTGGAGTTACAGGCGGTTGTGAACCACCCAACATGGGTGCTGGGAACGGAACTCAGATCCTCTACAAGAGCAGTAAACACTCTTGACTGCTGAGCCATCTCCCCAGCCCCAAGGTTAGGGCTCTAAGCAGGGGAGAGCCTACAGGAGAACTCCAGGACCTCATTCGATAATGTAGAGTGCCACTGTCAGGGATGACAGTAGTCACGTTGAGTGGGTAGCTGCCCTTCAGAAAGTGATATGGGAGAATATTGTCTGGGAACAGTTTCACCTTAAGCTTTTAGTGAAGTCTCCCAGATTGAAAAAAAAGGAGATAATGAAGTGATTTATCCCTGTGACTGAAAGTGAGAAGAGGGTCCACAAATGCATTAGCCTGCCTCATTATTAATGAAGGTGAGTGTCAATGGGCTAGCTTTCTCTGGGCTCCAGCGAGGGATCCTTGCGCTAAGTTACCCCACCACTAATAAAAGGGCCATTTACACAGTTGCCTGGGATGTATTTGCCTTTAAGTCTTTTGGAAACAACCGAAATGCACTCTGTTTTTCTCCGCTGCACCCAGACACTCTGCACGATAGAAACCCGGAACCTCGTTTGTTGTTGGAATCTCCTGAGAATTTTCTCTTTTTCTTGGTTCTTTATTACTGTGGACCCTTTGAACAACTTCTCATCTTTCTCTTCTATTCTGTTCTGAAAAGAGTGTTACTTTACTTTGGCTAGAGCCCTGGGAGAGCAAGTAAAAGGACCCAAACGAAATATCTGAAGGTGAAGTAGAGGTAAAAAGGCCCAGTGTGAGGTCAGCCTTTGAGCTCCGAGCAGCCAGTACTTGTACCCTGTTCTTTGCCACAGAGCAGGAGATTAAACTGTGGCAAGGTCATCTCATCTCACATGCCACAGACAATGTGGCAATCCACACTCACACTCATCCACTCTGAACGACATTTGGGATCACTGTTTATGGGCTTGGGTTCTCATATAAAGTGGTTCTAATTAGAAGAACTAGTTAAGATCATGATGAAGCATCAAGATAAGTGGATGAGGACTGTTCTGCATGTGGGAAGACCCAGACATTCTTCAACTGGCTAAAAGAGAAAAATCAAATCATACCAGCATTGCAAAATATTCCATGTGCTTGTCTTTTGAGAAAGAGGGTGGGGCTCCGGGGGGCCTCCTATTCAGGGGCATCAGAGACATCGAGAGTCTTTGAAGAACCTTTGTTCGTGAGTAAAGGAAAACATCTTCCTAAATGAAACAGAACAGGTCTCTGCCAGTTACACAGGACTGTTTGCCCTCCCCCCAGATTTTACCCCTGATGCTCCACATCATTGAAGGCTCTAAGACCAGTGCTCTGCGTCCCTTGGGGACAGCCACAACACAGGCCCCCATGTGAGAACTGTGACAAAACTCTCTTTTGGGAATCAGAAGGGACAGACTCAAAGAGCACCTCAGGACAGACCTGAACAGACAAGTCCTCTGGGGCAAACAACAGATTCTTGTTTTCTGTGTTCACCTCTGAAATCTTCCCTAGACTCCCATTGCCTAGCAATGGCAAAATTTCTGTGTCACATTCACATTCCTGGTGACTCAGTACTGACTTTTGGAAGATCCACTTGCCAACTACCAACATTCCTCCCTTGCCAATGCTAGTCTGCTTCAGGACAGGAGTCTGCCAAACTAATGCTTCCCAGTATTTGTCCTGCACACCCCGCAACAGCCACCTACTTTGGGTAACACGAAAACAAATGAAGTCCAACCAAATGATAATAGCTTAAAAGATTATTGGTCTAGAGCTTTCTATAACAAAGAAGTCAACCACCATCACTTATATTTGAGCAGAGACTCACAGGCAGATAAAGGAGTAGGAAAGTTGTGAGGAGACCAAGCAAGTTGGGTTCAGGTGTGCTACAGGTGTGCCCTGACTGCAGGCTGTTGGCAGGGAGATTAGGCAGGCTGCTAGAAGCTGGCGTGCTATGTGGTTGGGTGGGGATACATACTTTAGCTTTCTCCAATTTGGTTCTAGGTTGTAACCAGGGCTAAAAGTTGGGGTAGATATTAGTCACTAATCAAGTCACTGGCGATATTGGGCCAGTTGTTATAACAGTTCCTGTTTATCTACTTGGACTGTCACTAGAGACAGCAGTGTTAAGTCTGACTTAGAGCTGGCTGGCTTCGTGGGCTGACTAGTATAGATATAGAGTTGGTCTCCTGTGTAGATTGCCACAGGCTGTGTCAGAGCTCTTTTCAGATACATGATCTGGCCACTGGCCCTTTGTATGTTCAGCCTCTCAGTAACTAAGGTGAGAGGGGAGCATAGCCTGAATAACTTTGCAAAACGTTACATCTAGAAAGAAGAGTCTGTAGCTCTACAATGATATCCTTTCAACTGGACTAGTTGAAACAGAATCTAGTACTAGGGATGTCTTGCTGGGTCCAGTCACTCTTGTGGTTGGTAGCTTTACAGCTGGGTAGGACTACTGATTACTTTTTTCTCTTGGCAGCTTATATAGTACTGTCCCATACTATGAGACCTAGTCCTCAGGAAGGAAGCTTCTAGGTCAGTTCTAATTTGATTCCTCCAGGTCCTGTGTCTAAAGTGTGTGATATCTTTAGCAATAGGGTCTTATCTTCAAGTTCTGGGAGGCAACCAAGGGCAATGAACAGTAGCCTACATTGTTTGGGAGACTCTTAGATTTCCCTGACCAACAACTTAAAGGAGGTTTCCCATGCCTAGAATTGGGGTTTTTGTTAGTCTACAGCGCTTGTGAGGAGCATTATCATCCTGTGTGGTATAACTCCATTTAAACTATATGTGTGTACCTGTGTGTGTGTGTAGTTACAGAAGCTTATGAAATAAGACATTTGCATGTGGCTTTTTTATGGCTAGCCTTACTGTTATTTATTTCTCTTTCCTCCCTCTCTCTCTGAATTACCCTTCCTCCTCCCTCCCCAGTTATACTCCCCTTCCCATTTTTTCCCATTTTGCCCTTGATAGCACCTGTGTCCTACTATCCCCTTCTCTAGAGCCCCTCCTTCATCTCAATGGAGGTTTTCTTCTTTCCTGGATTTTGTGGTTACTTCAAGTTGGTAGAACTTTTATCTTGGCGGTGGGTGGCAGCATTTAAAGGCCTATTCAGTAGAAGGAAATCAATACCTAGTACAGTAAACTTAGTCAAATATCTATGATTGGAGAGGTCATAGACCCTAGAGGAAAACCTACTGCTGCCATTTTCCTAACCCAATATAATTTCTAATTGTATTTTAAATACTTATACTCACAGACAAGTGAGCTCTCACCACTCATCAAAGAAGCTTCTTTTCAGCAGTTAGAGACTATTATAGAGATCAACAACTGGTCAAAATGCAGAGAATAAGTGATTGTGGGATGCCCAGGCCCATTTGAGACATCTAAAACATAATCTCTAAGGTTCAGAGCACATTGTGGAAGAGGGGGTGGGAAGATTGTAAGAACCAGAGGACCAGAATGTCTGCTGCTAGCTAGTATATTTGTTGTATAGGCCTGTCCTCCACCTGTCAAGCTAGACTGGCAAGCAGTGGACAGATGCCTTCTCCTCCAGCTGGGATTCAGCCACTTGCTTCAGTCACCAAAATCTAATTTGACTATAGACCCTCCATAGGAGGGGAGGGGCAGAGGGAGTCAGTCACCCTTCCCACCCAATCAATTGACCTTAGCTAAATAAGGGGGAGGGACAAAGGATAGGGACAAGGGAAGCCAGAGAGAGGGGGTAGTTTAGCCAGAGGGTTTTGTCGGAGAGCCCTGGCCAGAATGTAGGAAGGAAGCCCATGCATGCCCACACCTTTGTAAGAAACCCCCATCACCATCCTGTGCTCTGTTAGTAAGCCCAATAAATTCTTTTGTTCCCCCCGAACTGTATTTTGGAGGAATATTATCTGTTTGTCATAAGGACAATGGGAGGAGGGAGCCAGAAGCCTCATGTGCCTCCCAGAAGTAAAATTCAGCTACAATATTCTAGACATGAGAGGGAAGCCTCACCTATAAAATCGCAGCAATATTATTGCCTACCTACATATTGACAATACTGATTGACATGCCAATGTGCATGGAGATCCTACCACTAGAGGAAGACCTACAGACAAGCAATGCCTTTTGAAAGAGGGAGAATTCATTTTCTCCAGTGATGAGCTCCTTGATAGATAATCCAATCCCAAATGGTCAACCCTAAACACATATACATACGAGTAACAGTAAATGGAATATATATATATATATATACATACATATGTGTGTCAATAAATATATATAGACACAAGTGTGTGTGTCTATATATATTTATTGACACACATTTGTGTATATATATATAAACAATAATAGTTAAAGAAGTCATATAATTGAGGAGTGGGGGGAATGTGGGATGAGTTGGAGGGAAGAGTGAGGAGTGGAAAAGATATAAATATAATACTAGGATCAATTCCAACTATCAGTGTTTCTGCAATATGGTGACTTTTAGTCTTTTAGGTAAACACCCAGGAATGGTATAGCTGTGTCTTGTAGATCTGCTTTTAGCTTTTTGAGAGACCTCCATATTGATTTTCTTAATGACTGGACTAGTTTTGATGGCCACAAACAGTATATGAAGTATAGAAAGATTTCCTTGTGTCCATATCCTTGCTAGTATTTTGTTGTTTTATATTTTCTTAATGACTGCCGTTCTGATTTGGGTAAGATGGAATATTAATGTAGTTTAAAATTTTTTTAATTGAATTTTTGCAAATTGTGTTTGGATCCCCTCCCCTAGATCTAAGAAATTTCTGATGGAGTCTTTAGGATCCTTATGTATGGAATGAGGATATTTTGATTTCTTCCTTTCTTGATTGTTTCCACTTTATTTCAGTCTTATCGCTGTAGTTAAGACTTTAAGCACTATAATGAATAAGAATGGAGAAAGGAGACACCCTTCTCTTCCTTCTGACTTTAGTGAGAATGCTGTGACTTTCCCCATTAGTATTGGGAGGGCGTTATTGAAAGCTGTGTATCAGTTCCTGTCAGTTTGGTGGTTTATTACTGTTGGAATGTGCTTTGTTCTTTCCTATAGCATTGTGGATTGGCTTATCTTTCTTGTCAGTCTGAAGGACTCCTTCAAGTGTCTTTTGTAAAGCTCACCTACTGATCATGGATTTTTTTTTACATAATATTAGTTCTTCTCTGAGCATTTCATATACATGCATAGTATTTCGATCATATCCACCTCTAACTCCTCCAGGATCACCTCCCATGTTCCCTTCTCAACGTCATGTCCTCTTTAAGAATTTACGAATTCTTAAATAACACACTGAGGCTAATTAGTGGGGCCTGTACGTGCACGGATGTGGGGTCATCCACTGGAGCATGGACAATCTATCAGTGCGCACACCCCCAAAGACAAATGACTCTCCCTCCCCTAGCAGACTCTCTGTCCCCTAGCATCCATCAACTGCCAATAGCTCCTCACCTAGGGGTGGAGACCCATGAACCCCTCCCCTGTCCATTTGGACCGATTTGATCTTGTGCAGGTCTTGTGCAAGTAAGCACAGCTGTTGTGAGTTCATGAGTGCCAAGGCCATGTCACGTCCAAAGACAGCTTTTCACAGCAGTTCTTCCCGTCCTCCAGCTCTTACATTCCTTGGGCCTCAGTGGCACGGGGGGGGGGGTACCTAACCTATTTAGGGTTGGGTACTCACTTATTCTCAGCACTTTTAACCATTATGAGTCTGTCTGTATTAACCACTTCTCATTACAAAAATTAACTTCTCTGACGGAAGTTGAGAGCAGCCTTAATTTATTGGGCATAGACATAAATATTTATAAGCCAGTTTGACAACATGACCAGTTAGCAAATCAATAGTAGTAAGATCCCCCTTATGACCTCTTCAGCTATGGGCTTTTGACCAGGTTGAACCAGCAGGCACATCTTGTCTGGCAGGTCAGTGTTGTGGCATGCAGGATCCAGAGGCCAGCAGGAAAGAAGTTTCAAGACAGTTACAGCTTGATTTCTCTATATCCTGCAACCAAAGGGTGTGGGGTCTTCAGCAATAATGTCTGGTGGTTTGAATGAAAATATTCCCCGCAGGCTCCAAGTATTTGGACAATTTGTCCCCAGTTGGTGGCACTGTTTTAGGAGGTTTTAGGAGCTGTGGCCTTGCTGGAGGAAGCATGTCACTTTGGGAGAACTTTGAGAGCTCTTCAATACCGGATTTTCAGCCACTCTCTGCTTCCTGTGCCTGCGGAGATGTGCTTGGCTTTCTGCTCTGGCCACCTCCTTCTGCCGCACCTCTATCTCCATTATGGACCCTTACCTCTGGAACCATGAACTCAAGTAAACTCCTCCTTTTTTAAAGAATATTTTATTATTTTTATTTTATATGCGTGTGTGTATTGCCTGCATGTAGGTAAGTGCACCCATGCTGTGCAATGCCCATGGAGGTCAGAAGAGGCCATCGGATCCCCTGGAACTGGAGTTACGGACAGCTGCTAGCAGCTGCCATGTGGGTGTTGGGATTTGAACCTGGGTCTTCTACTAGAACAGTCAGTGTTCCTAACCACCGACCCATCTCTCTAGCCCCCATAAACTTGTCCTTTTATAAGTTCCCTCGGTCACAGTGTCTCATCACAGCAACAGAAAAACAACTAATATAAGGTCTTACCATCTAGTTATGGTGGATAACCAAGAGCAGTAGCAGCCTGTGCTCATTAGGGGGCTTCTGGGGCCTACCTGATCAATAACTTATAGGAAGGTATCCCACGCCTGACACTGATATTTTCACTTAATAATCCTGTCTTCTGGGAGTAGCATTCTGTACTCCCTCAAGATACCTCTGTTCGAATTCTTAGAAATTATCATTTTTGTTTGTTTGCTTTTTGAGACAGGGTCTCTTTGTAGTCCCAACTGGCCTGGAATTTGATATGTAGACCAGGCTGACTTCAGTCTCACAGAGATCTGCCTGCCTCTGCATCCTGAGTGTTGGGATTAAAGGCAGCTTAAAAATTACATTTTTTAATTATCTTACAAAGTAGTGGGATTCCATAAAACTTTTTCTTAAATCCATTATGCATATGTACTACATTTTCATTTTCCATCAATTGATGGTCATCTAGGCTGATGTGATTTCCTAGGTGTTGTGAATACATCAACAATGACCATGGATGTTCAAGTATCCCTGTAGTATAAGATGAGGTCCTTGGGATATATGCCAAGAATTTGTATAGCTGGGTCATATGGTAGTTCTATTTTTTTTAGCTTTCTGAGAAACCTTCACACTGAGTTCCACAGTGGCTGCCCCACTTTACACCCTACCAACAGACAATAAGGTTCCCTTCCACGTTCTTACCAGCATTTGCTGTCTTGATAATAGCAATTCTGACTGGAGTGAAGCAGAATCTTAAAGTAGTTTTAATTTACATTTCCCTGATGGCTAATGATATTGAACACTTTTTAAAAAGTTTTTATTTATTATTTTTATTTTGTGTGTATGCTGTATTGCCTGCATGTAGGTAAATGCACCCGTGCCATGCAATGCCTGCGGAGGACAGAGGAGGCTGTCGGATCCCCTGGGACTGGAGTTACGGACAGTTGTTAGCTGCCATGTGGGTGCTGGATTCGAACCCGGGTCTTCTGCAAGAACAAGCAGTGTTCTTAACCGTTGAACCATCTCTCCAGCCCCAATATTGAACACTTTTTTAAAATGTCTAGCAACCATTTGCACTTCCTCTTTTGACAACTATCTCTTCAGGTCCGTGGCCCACTTTTTGATTAGGTTGTTTCTTGATGTTTTGCTTTTTGAGTTCTTTGTATATTCTGGTTAGTAATAATCTGCTGTATGTGTAGCTGGTAAAGACCTTTTCCCATTCTGTAGGCTGCCTCTTCACTGGGTGGACAGTTGCCTTTGCTGTAAAGGCTTTTTAATTTCATGAGGTCCCATATGTCAGTTAATGGCTTTATTTCCCAAGCAACTGGAGTCCTATTCATAAAGTCCTTACCTATGCCTGTATCTTGAAGTGTGCTCTCTACTTTTTCTTCTGGAAGTTTCACAGTTTCAAGTCTTATTAAGGCTCTCTATCCACTTGGAATTGAGTTTTATGTAAGGTGAAAGAAGGTGCTGGTTTCATTTCTGTGCAGATACTCAGTTCTTCAGCAGCATTTGTTGAGGATGCTAACTGTTCTCCAATGTGTATTTCTGGCATAATTCTCGAAAACCTGGCAGCTGTGCTGTGTGGTCTTGCATCTGGATCCTCTCTTATGTCCCATTGGGCTCTGTGTCTATTTTTATGCCATTACTATGGTTCTGTAGTATAACTTGAAGTCAGGTATGTTGATATCTCGTGTAGTATACGTTTTGGTGAGCATTGTTTTGACTATGTGTGCTATTTTGAAAAAAAGGAATATAAGTTTTTAAGTCATATCCTAATGATTTTCTGATTTTTGTTGGTATTTGCTGTAATGGCTCCCCTTTAATCCCTAATTTTACTAATTCAGATCTTCTCTCTCTTTTGGCTAATTTGGCTAAAACACAGCACCAATTCTTCTTTGTTTTTAAATATTTTTATTTATTATTTTAATTTTATGTGTAGGAATGTGTTGCCTGCATGTGTGTAAGTACATTGTGCAGTGCCTGTGGAAGTCAGAAGGGGGCATCAGATCCCCTAGAACTGGAGCTACAGATGGCTGTTAGCTGCCATGTGGCTGCTGGGACTTGAACCTGGGTCCTCTGCAAGAGCAGCCAGTGCTCTTAGCCATATATATGATTGCTTAATGTAAGCGTTACAGCTATGAACTTCCCTGTTAGTTTTGGTGTGTTGTGTTTTCTTCTTCCTTTGATCCTAGGAATGTTTTTCTTTTCTTCTTGATTTCTTAAGTGTTTCTCTTGCTGTTGATTTGTTGCTCACATATCCCATTATGACCAGTGTGGGAACGCCTTCTGCTACAAATGGCAATTTTATCTAACCTTGTAACCAAAGCTAATCGTGTATTTTGAGATCATTTAACAGTATTCAATCTGCTTTCCAACTGTGTAATCAGCTTAAGCTAAATTTAGCTGAGCTAACAACAATGCAAAAAGGCTTTATTTTAATTTCTTTCTCTCTCATGACCCTTCCTTATCCCTGGCCCAGAATATTGTATGTGTTCATCTTGTCAAAATATCAGTGCTGAAAGCAGCAACATTGAAATCAATGAATTATGCCCAGTTTATACTGCAAACAACAGGTTTGGTTAGACTAATAGCATCTGCGGGTTTTTTTTGTTTTTTTTTTTAATGTTGCTCTGAGTCATTAGGACTCAGAAAAGGAAAATCCATTTCTGATAAGGCAAGGTTCCTCATTCCTGTCCCTTGTCATTCTGGATGTGCTGTTTAAAGAATAAGTGTGTGGCCTTGGTTAGAAGCACAGCTCTAAAAGAAATCAGAAGGAAAATTCTGAGAACAGATCAGGCTCACTCTTGGTTTTAATGACTCCAAGAGTCAGTCTTTGTTCAGGCCCCACTCCACTACCAGATAGAAGAGGAGGAATTCCTTCAGTTTCCCTGTGTTTGTTCAGACCTGCTGTGGGTCCCAGTCCTGCAGTTCCAGCATACCTGAGAGCAGCCCTTCCCTTGCAGTTTCTGCCTCAATGGCCGTGAATTTTTTAACTTGTTTTTTATCTTGGCAGTTTTTCTTTTTCCAATTATAACAGATAGTTCTCCTGAGTACATTATATTGGGTTAGTAATTATTGCCTTTCAGAGCTTGAAGTACACCATTCCAACCCCTCCTGGGTCTCAAAAGTTCTGCTAAGAAACCTGCTGCTCTTCTGAAGCTCTGACCTTCTGCGTGACTGGGTGTTTCCCCCTTGCAGCTCTCATTTACTTTCTTTGTTCTGTATACTTAATAATCTTACTATAATATGACATGAGGTGGTTCTTTTCTGGTCTTTTCAGTTTCGTCTTCTAAATGCCTCCTGTATTTGGATGCACATCTCTTTCCCTAGATTTGGGAAATTACTATGATTTTTATTGAAAAATTTAGCATGCCTTTAGCATGCAATTTTTCTTCTGTGCCCAAGAGTCATAGATTTGTTCTTTTCAGTGTCCTATAGATCTCAAATGTTACAATCATACTTTCTTTTTAAAATTTTTTATTTTATTATTTATTTATTTATTTATTATTTGTGTGTGTGTGTATGTGTGTGTGTGTGTGTGTGTGTGTGTGTGTGTGTGTGTGGCAGTGCTCCTGTGGAGGTCAGAAGACAACCTGCAGGAATTAGTTCTTTCCTTCCACCTCGTGGGTTCCTGGGAACATCAGCTCAGGTCATCAGGCTTGGCAGCAAGCAGCCATCTTGCTGGCCCTGTTCATACATTGCTCTTAATTTATCTTCATCATTGTCTGACTGTCCCCATTCCTCTACTCTGTCTTCAAGCTCTGACATTCTGACCTTCTTGTGATTCATTCTATTCCTGAGGTCTTCTATGGAGCTTTTTATTTGACTTAGTGTATCTAAATTTTTCAGTATTTCAGTTTAACTGCCCCACACCCCAGTGTTTCTATCTCACTATTTAATTCCACTTTAAAATCCTGTGTTGACTTTCTAAATTCCTCAGCTCTTTGTTTCTTTATTCTTGGAATTCATTAGGAGTTTGTGTTCTGTTTGATTTCTTTGCACATACTTGTAATTATTCTTTTGAATTCTTTGGGATTTTGTCCGTTAGATTTTTGGAAAAGAAAAGGAAAGATAGAGGAGCCGGAGACAAGAGACCAGAGCCAGACCTGCAACAGGCAAGGAATATATGTTCCTTTATTCAAAGAAGAAACAGTGAGAGGTAGAGGCTGTCTGCAGGAACCAAGCCTCTACAACTAGACAAAGAAAACAGGGGGTTTTATACCAGGGTTGTGTAACACAGCTGCACTTAGTGGGGAGTTGAGCTAGTGCCAGGGCTTGGTGTCCTTGGAGTGACTGATGGTCTCCTCAAGATTATTTCCTCAGAAATTGGCAGGAGTGTTATCTATGGCCTCAGAGGAGACAGGTGGGGTCCACAAACACTTTCTCTCAGGCATGGGAGTGACCAATTGATAAGGGGGTCAGCAGAGCCAGGACTGAGCAAGGCCAAGCTGCCAATTTAGGGCCAGTTAGACACTTTAAGGGATTCATGGCTTTCCATAATGATGCTTGTGGCTCTTCTGCAATTCACACATTCTGTCATTGCCTATCTAATTCACTACCCTCGGAGGTCATTGCTATGGGGTTAGTCATTTTGCCTTGGTTTTTCATGTTTATTGTGCTTTTGGATGGGTCTTCTGTATTTCTGAGTAGGTTGTTGGTTGATTTTTTAAAATTACCCTTGTTCTTTTATTTGAAGTGTTCGAGAATGTTCAAGAATATTGTAGTGGGATTGAAGTGTCCTTTTCTGTGGCTAGAGAGGCTCTAGGCTCAACCCCCAGTACCATTATGAGAGCAGAATACTTAGAAAAAAATAATCACCATCAAAGGATTGACTCACTATGAAAATACAGCCACAGTCAAGTGCAAAATAAGTATGGAAACTGACAGCACTATGTGCACCTGACTCTGACCAGGTTTCCACTGAGGAATACTCTGATTCAGCTCAGATATATATATATATATATGCCATTTTAACTGAATACAATATGATATATATTAGCCACCTTAACTGAACTAAGTCGGTATCTCATCATTTTGACTGCCATTTCTCTGATGAGTGGTATTAAACTTTTTAAGTGTATATTTTTGTCATATTTATTCCGAGATCACTTTCCTATTTTGTTTTTTATTACTTATTTGTTGTTACATTTTTAGTTATAGACATGCACACATATATGTATGTTCTGTATATTAACTCTGTCAGATGAACAGCTGTCAGGTATTTTCTTCTATTCTGTTGGCTGTGCCTTTATTTACTATGCAGAAATCTTGGCGTTTGATGTAATCTCATTTGTTAGTTTTTGCGTTGTATCCTTTGCTGTGCTGTTCACAAGGTCATTGTACTGTCTTGAAGTGTGTCCTCCATTTTCTCCTTGTAGTTTCAGGTCTTATGTTACGATGTTTGGTCCATCTTGAGTTGATTTTAGTAATAAGTGAGAGAGATGAATTAAGCTTCAAATAATGTCCCAGCATTATTTAATAGGGCTGTCCTTTCTCCAATGGATTTTTTGGCACCTTTGTTAAAAACCCATGTTTCTGTAGATGATGAATTTATTCCTGGATTCTCTGTTGTATTCCGTTCATTGGTGCTCGGTTTTAAGCCAATACTATGAGTTCATTTTTATTACTGTGGTGCTATAATGTCTTTTTAAACATATCATGCTGCTTCTAGCCTTTTCGCTTTCCTTAAGTGCTTTAGCTGGGGTCACTTGAGGTTCCATATGAATTTTAGGATTGTTTCTTCTAGTTCTGTGAGGAATAATACTGGCAGTTTTGTGGCAGTTTTATCACATTTGCAAATCACTTTGGGCAGGATAGACATTTTAACAATATGAATTCTTATAATCCATGAGCATGGAAGATCTCTTCTAGTGTCTTGTTTGATTTCTTCATTTTGTAATTTAATAATTTTCATTATAGAGTTCTATTATATTATTACTCGAGTTTATTTCTATATTTTAAATAGCTTGTGTGTGGTTATCATAAATAAGTTTGCTTTCCCAAATTTTTTGTCAAATTCATTATCGGTGAATAAGAAAACTGCCGATTTTTGCATGTTGATTTTCTAGTAACCTGCTATTTTCCTGAATAGTTGATCAGTTCTAATGGTCATTTGGTGGAGTGTTTACATTTTTCTATGTGTATAATCATATCATCTACAAACAAGAATAATTTATTTCCTCCTTTCCCATGTGTATGCATTATTTCTTTTTGTTGCCTAATTTCTAGGGCTAGACTTTCTAACAGTGTGTTGAATAGGAGCCATGAGATTGGGAACTCTTGTCTTGTTCCCCATTAGAGGAAATGCTTCAGTTTTCCACGTTCAGTATGATGTTGGCTGTGGGTTTGGTATACGTAGCCTTTCTTCATTTGGTTATGCATAATCCTTCTATACCTAACTTGTTCAGGGATTTTATCATGAAGGGCTACTGAATTCTGTCAAATGTTTTTTTCCGCTTCTATTGAGATGATTTGTGGATTTAAAAATCATTCTGTCGATGTGATGTATTTATGTTTATTGATTTGCATGGATTAAACCATGTATTCTTGCAGCGAAACTAGTTATGTGTATGTGCTTGTTGATGTGCTGTTGAATTTGATTAGAAAGCATTTCGCTAATCCAATGGAGATATTAGTCGATAGTTTTCCTTTCTTGTTTCCTTCCTTCTGTCCTGTTTCTTTCTTTCCTCTTTTCCCTCTTTTTGTATCCTTACTAGGTTTCAGTATGAGCATAATACTGGCCCCTAATAATGGATGTGAATAAGTTCCCTTCCTTTCAATCCCACAGTATAGTTTGAGAAGCACTGATGTCAGCTATTTAAACGTTTGGCAAAAAAATTCAACAGTGAAGCCAACTAGCCCTGAGTTTTTTTTTTGTTGAAAAACTCTCTATTACAGAGTCAGTCTCACTGTTGATCCAGTTTCATTATTAAGACAATTGTTATTGGTCTATTTGAGTTGTTAATGTCCTTTTTGTTGAATTTTGGTTAGTGTTATATATTCAAAAACTTGCCTGTTTCTTTTAGATTTTGGACTTTGAGATGGATCATTAAGTAGCTGATCCGAAATTCTTCTAGTTCTTTTCGTATTTGTTTTTGAGGCAGGTCTCCTGTTGCTGCTCTTCTTACTCGTGCTCTGCCAGCTCTTCCAATTTAATTCACTGTTTGCCTTTCGTTGGCTCTCATTCTTTGAATTCATTATCAGACATTCCATTCATCTCAGTGTCTTTGGAATCTGTTACTTGAGCCTTATGAACTTCGGCAGCTGTCGTATTCTTATTGTTTATTTATTTATGTATTTATTTTTTGCATTTTCATGCCCTATATTGAGGTTTATATATTTGGTGAAATGAATAGCTCTACTACCTTTATGAGCTGGCCTCCTTAGAAAGTGGCTTTTTTCCTAAGCTATGTCTTGGGATATCAGGTTGCCATATTATTTTTATTTTAGTTTATTTGCAGTTGATCATCATAGCTGCTTCTTTGGTTGTGATTAGTGGGTGCAGATCACATCATATTGGTGTTGGACAGTGTGTTAGATTTTTTGTTCTTGTGATGAAAAACCTGAGTGAAACAATCTAAGGAATTAGTTTTGTTTCACAGTTTCAGAATCTGTGGTTGATTGACTCTATTGTTTCCAGGCCTGTGGTGAGACAAAATGTCGTGATAGAAGGGCGTGGTGGATCAGGGCTGCTCACCTATGACAGCCAGGAAGCAAAGAGGAGTAACAGGAAAAAGCCAGGGCTGAGATACACTCTTCAAGGGCATACCCCGTGACCCACATCTCCATGTCAACCTCCTCTCCCATAGTTCTACTACCTCTTAATACCCTTTTCAAAATTTGAACCCATCAGTGGAGTAAGCCTTTGGTCAGTTCAGAGCTCTCATCCATTAATAGTCTCTGCAATGCCTTCATGTACACACCTAGAGCTGTGCTACCCTCCTAGGCATATCTCTAATCAAGATGACAAATAATAACCATCATTGAGAAAGCAGAGCAAGACCATCTCTGTGATTTCCACAAGACTGTGGATACTCTATCTTTGGTAGAAGTTGTTTGGGAGGCAGTGTGCAGCACTCTCATGGTTTCTCTGTCTGGAGTCTGTATTAGATAATACAGCTTCCTCAAGCAATGTTAGTTGAGTGAATCCTTTGTATTGTGGGCCTAATAGTTTTAAGAAACTAAAGCCCTTGTCCTGTGATACCGATAATGGGAAGAAGCAGTGACGGGAACTATAATACCTGCTGTGTGATGCTCACGCCCAGTGCCATCAGCACTGAAGACCAGGTAAGGTGCTAGTGACCAAGGTAGGTGATGTGTGAGTGCAGGTGGAGGGCAAATTGCATTCTCTGTTGCTGCGGTGGGCATATACACTCAAAAGCAGGCCTCAACCCCCTCTGCCAGCTATGCACGCCTGTGGGTGGGGCGATGGACCAGGTCTGACATTTTCAGTTGTAATGCCTACCAGGGATGGAGCAGGAGTGAACCACAGCAGTAGCCAGGCGCAATTCCTCTCAGGTGAGGTGCTCACAGGAGACAAAAAATGGAATGAGAATTGCATCAGTTTCTCCCTGGACCTTGTTAGGCTCTGTGCCTTGGGAGTGGGGATACAGCAGGCCCTTGGCTGTAGCGGAACTCAGAGATCTTACTTTGCCTTCTTAGTGGCAGGCTGGGAGAGGAGTGGCACCTAAACGAAACCACGTGACCACTTGCACACTGGTCTCAGCAGGCTCCTGGTTCCCCAGTTCTTATTGGTGGCACTTGTGGCTCCTTTTTGTGTTACAATACCCATTCCCCACGATGTCGCACTCAGTGGGTGTGTTAGCCTTCTCGTGACTAACAGAATCCCTGACACTTACAAGGTAGGACTTATTTATTTCGGGTCTTATACAGTTTCAGAGGGCTCGGTACACGGGCATTAGACTTGTGTTTCTGGGCCTGTGTTGAGACAGAACACCATGGTGGCAGGAACATGTGGTGAATAAGGCTGTTTACCTCAGGGCAGAGATGAAGCCAAGGGTGAGGTGGGGACTGGGGGCCAGGTTTCACCTTCAAGGGGCTGCCCGTGGTAACCTGCCTCTTCCACCTGTACTCTACCTCCTAAATTTGCTACAACTTTCTCATATAGCAACACATTTGCTGACCAAGCATTCAATACATGAGAGTTGGGGGATATGTGATAGTCACACCATGACAGCGGGTTTGTGATGCCATCAAGACAAGTCTGGCTCATGAGACAGCTCTCAGCTGAGCCAGTGTGGTGGAATATCTGTGGAGTCCCAGAGATGAGGATGTACAGGGATTGTTTTGACTCCTAAAACTGGCCAATTTGGGATATCTGTCCCCTTTCAAGATAGCTCTAGGCTCCAGAGCCCTGGGGTTTGTGGGGAGATGAGGTGACTCCTGCAAATGAGACTCCTGTGCAGATTGCAGGTTTCTTGTCTAGGTACAGTCCCACAAGGGCTGCACAACTACCTCACTAAGCTCATTAGGATCTGAGCTGATAGTCTTCTGAGACTCATTCACCTTTACTCCTGCACAGAGGAGACCGCCTTTCCCTAATTACGGACTTGCTGCTAGGTGAAGGGGGTATTTTGTTTCCCTGCTCCGCTGCTGCCCCTGGTCTGTGGGTTCAGAGCTTTACTGTTCAATCCCAGTGGTTCTCTTGGCCACTTCCCCCAATATGCACTAATACACCTGTTTCTTTGGTTTGTCTTTGTGGAGGAACAGGTGAGTACTGGGCACCTCTCAGCCATCTGACTGTATTTGCCTTGTGCAGGTGAAGACTATCATTGGTAATGTCTATTTGCATTGCATAGCTTCACCTGGGTAGAGGGAGCCTCAATCGAGGAATTTCCTTCATTGGACTGGCCTGTGCCCATGTCTGTGAGGCATTTTCTTGATTGTTGAGTGATGGGGGAGAGCCCAGTGAACTGTGGGTGGTGCCACCCCTGGGCAGGTTGTTCTGTATTGTATAAAAAAGCAGGCTGAGCACCGACCAGGGGAGCAAGCCAGTAAGCAGCATTCCTCTATGGTTTGTGCTTCTGTTCCTGCCTCCAGAGTCCTGCCCTGACTGCCCCCAGTGATGAACTGTGACCTGGGAGATGTAGGATAGAATAAGCCCTTTCTTCCCCAAGTTGGCTTTGGTCAGTTTTTATCACAGTAACAACAAGCTAACTAGGACACCATTTGAGGTCACATGAGAGTCCTTGTGCACGGACGTTCCTGTCTTTCACTGAACAGATCTTCTATGCTCTGAGCTTTTTTCTCCATGCCTTCAGATAGTCTCAAAATTTGCGTTTGTTCTCAAAGGTCTTGAATTCTCTCCCTCTCCATCCCCAACTCCCCCTCCACTCCTGCTCTCCCTCTCCTTCTCCCTCTCTCTGTCCCTTCCCCTCTCCTTTCCTTTGTCTGAATGGGTTATTTCGATAGCTTAGTTCTTTTGAAAATTTAATTTTTTAAGGGGGGGGAGGAAGTTTTATTAGAAAGGTTATTAACACCGTGGACAGACAACAGCATGGTTGGGGGCTCTGAAGAAGAGTTAGTCCCACCTGGCAGAATCGGGAGTCTTATGGCTCTCCAAGGAAGGGGTGTTTCAAAGCAGGATCCTGAGATTGTTAATAAGCAGATTTCTCCCGAAGGTATGTCTTGGGGTGTCAGTTTGTTACATAATTTGGCTTCAGTTCTAGTCGAATACCATGGCGTATTCTTCTGCGCTTCTCTGACAGTGATCGTGAGTTTGAGCACAACACCATCACTGGGTTTCCTTGGACATTGTTCATCCTAGCTCTGCCACTAGTGGCCCCAGTAGTGGTAAAGATCTGGATCCCCAATGGGGAGGGTAAGTGGCAGGAGTCACAGTACCCTCTTCTGGGGTGCTTTCTTCAGTCCTGACAGCAGTGCATGACGGCAGAAGATGGACAGGCGGGGCATGGGATTGCAGTGCTTTTGCGCACCTTCTCTGGAACACCTGAGCATGGTTGGGGGAGGGGCATGGGAACCATGTAGGTGCCCAATTTCAGACCTAACACCGGTAGGAGGCCACACACGGCTGGTGCTGAGGGCATACTCCTGGATTTGATTTTCAAGTGTGAAGCCCTTGGTACCCCTCTGTGTCACAACACCCATTTTTCTACAGTGCCAGGCAGCCTGAAGGCTTGGGTTAGCGTTGATGGGTCAAGCTGGGCTCAAGGCAGTGCAGAGGGATGCCTGTAGGGTCTGAGATGGGATTAGTTCGGGGTTCTGACTCTACAACAGCCCAAATTCACAAATAGATCTTTTCTCAAAATGGGACCTAAGTAGGAGATGATGGGCGATCCTTTCTGGAGCAAGGGTCCTGGGCAGACTACAGGTTTCTTCCTATATGGGCCACAAGCCTATGAGGACTGTGAAACCCCCAACACCAGAACTTGCAGCATTCATTTTGGTAGCTCTCTGTAAGCCTCACCAGGACCCCTGTGGGGATAAAGGCTCCCTGTCCCTGGCTTTGGAGTCAGGGTGATACCATGCTCTGGGTCTCTCAGCCTTGGAAGGTTCCAGTTGCCTGCTCATGTCCAGTGTTCCCCCCAGTCCGTGTGCATCTATACACCATCACTTTGGTTCTGTGAAGGGAGTGCGGGAACATCTATTAGGTCTCTTGTCCTCTTAAGACATGTTAACATGTTTTGTTAAACAGAGGGCTGCTACTGTCACTATTCTAACACATTCCATGAAATTTTCAAGTAGAACCAAACACCCAGAAGTCTCTAAAAGGTTGGAAATTGTGCCAGATTTCTAGATAAGACTGGGTTGGTTAAAAGCTTAAAACTATCTCTTCCAGCTCTAACTTTAATACAATGATTCTTTTCCTTTAAAAATTCAAGGCACGTCTCTGCAGTCTTTTTTTGCACGTACATCTCTTCTTTGACAGCTCCTAACCACAATCCCTGGCACCTCTGGGGCTTTGGTATACAGCCTGGAGTTTTAACAATATACTTCCTTTATAATCATATACCTTCCACCTTTTGGAGAAAGCTACTTTAAAACTAAAATCCTATGGCATTGAAATAATGTATAAGAACAGCAGAAGGCCTGGTGATCATCAGATGATCAGTCACTGATGGGGGTGCTTTGTTCCAGGAGCAAACTTTTAACTGCCCCTTTGCTGTGTGTATAATACTTAATGGAGGAAGATCTTTATCAGTACTGGTCCTGATGGTGTCATTTAGAGCCAAGTGAGGCACTTCACCCGTAATCCCAGAATTTGGGAAGATGAGGCAGGAGGTTTGTTGTGAGAGTATCATCTAGTGATCAGATGGTACTTCCTGTTTCACACTTATGAATAGATTTCACTCAAGTATCTTAAGTATATTGAGGTTTAAACTGATCAAGAAAATGAAAGGATGGAATGACTGAAAATTTGGATCATTTGCTTTTGAGGTTTATAAAAAGATTGACTTTTAGAATAAGATTATTATCCTTATGTTCATTATAATTTCCCTTTTCTACACCCAGGCTTGCTGTGGGTCTGTTGACTGTCTTTCTAATACTTTGACGGACTTGCTTTCTCTAGGTAACACTGTCCCCTGCAAGCCTGGTTAGACATTCTTCATGTAACTGGAGGAAAGAGCCCCTAGCTTTCCACCAGTGGCCATTCTAGGGCACCTGGCCTGGTGAGCAGGTGAGCTGTTCTTCAGCTCTCCCTGGGCTTCCAGGCTCAGTTCCAACATCCGAATGTAGCTGGCTGAAACCCCATTCCTAATCTCTCTCTCTCTCTCTCTCATCTCCCTGTAGCCCCAGCTGGCCTGGAACTCAACTATGTAGACTAGGCCTTGAATTCAGAGATTCGTGTGCCTTTGCCTCTGAGTGCTGAGTGCTGTGATTAAAGGCATGCACCACCACGCCCGCCATTCCTAATATTCTAAAGGAAGTCCATGCAACCACAGGTTGTGAGAAAAAAACGATTTTAGATATTTAAGTGATACATAACCAGTGACTGAAATATGAGAAAATGTTTTTTCTTAAAAACTTTGAGACAGTTATTAAACCTAGTTATAGTTTGTAAAAATGAATTTATTAAAATGCTCATAATTATAAAATATTAAAATGCATAGAAATTAACAAACACTAATGACAAACTTTACATCTGACGCCACAGTGTACGAAAAGCATCATACATTTCACCTTAGCTAAGCTGCTCATACGTTTTCACTTTTCAAACATAATAGGAACATAAGAAACAGCACAAGAAATGTTCCACCAACACGTCACACTCCGCCCCATTGTGAGTTACTGTCCTATGAAACTCAAGACCATAAAGGGGAACTTCACAAATGTTACCAAACGGCCTTATTTAGTTTTAACAGATTATGGCTTTCCATTTCTAATGAAATAGCTAAAATATTTGAGGGATGTTTAAAGAAAAACCCCTGAGTATTTGGTCTTACTGTTTGAATCCATTAGAACTCAAAGGCATTACAAAAGGATACAACTTCTCTAGTGGTTAACACTGGACAGGTGGAGGGCCGGAGCCTTCCCTCACAGGCCGCTGTCGTGCCTTGGGTCCCTCAGGGACGGGGGAGGTCTCACTGCAGGTGCACTGTTCCTCTCCGTCACCGATTTGGCCCAGGACTCATAGGAAGGATGATGTCGTGGGGGCCACAGCTCACCACGACAGCCTTTTAGCATCCTGTGGTGTCAGGCACCACGCTCGCAGCCTTTAGAAATGGAGGGTTTCTTCCCCCCTTCTGTCCACAGCAGCATTTTTCAAACTCTGAAGAGGGTTCTTGGCTGGGGGTGTAGATGAATAAGTTCACTTTTCTTTAGAAATTCCTTTGTATAATATAAAGAAGGAGGTAAAGAGATAAGCTAAGGACATTTACTTTTCTATGACGTAAACAGCAAGTACTGCTCAACTGCTAAGCAATAATAACACGTTTTGGAGAGGAGGTACGAGGGGAGGTTAAGGTGCACCTCCAGGAACAGCCTGGGTGGGAACAGGGAGCGGCACCTGGTCTAGGCTGTGAAGAGTGACAACCTCTGTCCTCAGGGAAAGGTAGTCATGTCTGTGTATCACACTGGGACCGTAAGTGATGGGTTCTGTGCTCTCTGACTTCAATCTGAACAAGAAAGCGAGGACGGTCCACTGACCCAACTGGGGCAACTCAAAAGCCCCAAACACTGCTTTGATGAATCACATTGATACACTTAATAAAAAAAAAAGCAAACCATTCCTGGCAGTCATTTAAAACTGTGATCTGGAGTTCAGGGGCTCTGGGGCAGCAAGCCTTCAGAAGGGGTTTCTGAAATGGTTCTCTCCTGGCTGCTGGGGTTCCCTGAGCCAATGTTTGGCTCCTTGGCACCAAAACATTTCACAGTACCCCAGCATGCTGCACGGTTTGATGCCCTTTACCCAGCACTAACTGGTTGCCAGCTGACCTACTAGAGAACTGGGTGCTAACAGGTCCAGCTAACTCAGGTAAGCCGAACCAAGGACGAGGCACACAGTGGGTTGGAGCTCAGCATTCCGGCACCTCCAGACACACCATCCCTCCCTTTAAATGCCTGATTGCCAGACAGCAGCCTGGGACCTCTGGTCAAACCCAGGGTCTCTTTCTGGATAGGCAACAATCCAGGTGGACTCTTGTCTCAATGAAGCCACAATTACAAACGGGTTAGCAGCTGCAGAACGTGAACGGAAGGGGCCAAGAAGCCAGTCACTGTGGTTGTGGCTTTGGGACACTGGTCACTCTGGCAAGCAGAAACAAAGTCATGCAGGATTTCTGTGAAAGACGCCCACCACACAAGGACCTCAGGATGGTGGTTCATGTTGCTCTGATCACGCCCAGCGTCATCAGGTCACAGGCTCCGCAGTGAGTCACATAGAAGGCGCTTGGTGATTGGTAGTGACGCTCCTCCTGTATCGGTAAGTCAGTTTGTGTGAAGTCCACAGGCTTACCTTTTCTAGGCTATTATGCTGATAGCAACATCATCACTTATGATTTTCTCAAGAAACTATACATTCCAAGAAGAGGTAAATTAACTGTCCAGATCAATAGGAGTTATGATTATTTGGATCTGTAACTTTTCCTACTTTTCCATCTTACTTCCTTAATATCTGAAAAGCAGTCAACAATGATTAGAACCAGAGCATTGTGGGTGTGCTGCTTGAAGGCGGGTGTCACTGTGGAGTAACAAAGGAAGGCTCCAAAACCTCTATCTTCATGCCAGACCAAGATGAGTATTTCTTTGAGATGGAAAGGCTGGCGGAAATGAAGATGGACATTGTTTCTTCTTACTGAAAGAGGTCTCCTTTCTCAGTGATGTGGTAATAAACAGAAATACTGAGAGTTCCTGAGTCTACCCTCCACCTAAGACAGCATGTAAACCCAGTTCCGAGCTGGCATTTTCTAACTCAAAAGTGATTAAGGCAGAGGCAGGCCTGGTCTTCAGTGATGATACTGTCAGGACAAAACAGGTCTGGGGCAGATTTGGCAAAGTGCAGAATGGACAGTAAAGTCACAGGAAGGGAGAGTGGTGTTTGGGGACAAGAAAGCCAGTTACCAGAAGAAGCCGGTCTGCTCGAGAAGAGGTGGTTTTCAAGCACACAGAATGGCTTCTTCTGTGTTGACTAAAATTCTAATATATCAAAAAGGGAACATATTGAGGGTTTCCAGGTAGTTAGTTTTATGTCCCCCTTGATCAAAGTTTTACATTTTCCAGCTCCTGCACCACAAGCTGAAACTGAAAAATAATATCCATGTAAATGGCAATAGTTAAGACTCCTATTAGCTTAAGTGATTGAACTTCAACATTCTCTTTAGTGATTCATAATACATTTTGACAGAGCTACATTCTTTGCAGTGTTTCTTGGGACAGAAAGCTCCTATTCTAATTTTGGTCGCACAGTCTCATCCACCACGCCTCCCACTCTCTCGGCTATGAGCCCCATGTGTGTTGTCAGGTCTTTGAGGTGGCTCTCGTGAAGCAGTTTTTGTGTCAGGTATTTCTCTCTCTTGATCTTACTTTTCGTGATTTTCGATACATCTGGAATTGCATAGGAAATGAAGAATTTCACAGAGTAGATGATGTGCTGTGAAGAGAAAGAGAACGTCAGCTTAAGGAGCAGAGGAGGATGGAGTTCCTTAGTCTGTGAGGGCTTGTTGTGACCACAGTGCGTCTGCATAGAATAGACATTCTCTATTCGGCCAGTCTCAGCGCAACAATAAGTAATGACCAGTGCCTGTGCTCGCCTCACTGCGTCACTGATGCATGTGGAGATATTTTATCACATGCATAATAGTTATAAAGAATAAAGATAAAATGAATTCCTTGTAATCCCAGCGCCTGGGAGCCTGAGCAGAAGACTAAGTTTGAGGTCAGCCTGGGCTATACTGTAGCAAAACACTTTCCCTAAAGAAAACAAAGGAAGATAAAATGAGTGCCCCAAATCCTGCACAAGGCAAAATGTTCAACCACTGACAATGTTGCTATGTTTCGTGTGCTTTTTCTAATCCCTGTCCCTTCCCCAAACGTAGATAGTCTATTTGTGCAAGGGTATACATTTTCTTTAAGACAATAACAATATGTATGTATCCTATATAGTCTTTAAAAATATTTATTATTTTATGTGTATGAGTGTTGTGTCTGCATGTCTGCAAGAGCACCGTGTGCACACACTGCCTGTAGGTCAGAAGAGGGCGTCGGATCCCCTGGAACTGGTGTTATGTATGGTTGTTAGCCTCCGTGTGGATGCTGGGAACTAAAGCCAGGTCCTCTGCAAGGGCAGCCAGTGCTCTTAACTGCTGACCCAACGTGCCAGTACTGGATTCTACAGTCTTTTGAAAATCCCTGTTCAAAACCACCGGTTGCCTTTGTGTCAGCAGCAGGAGTTTCTGTACTTTTACCCCCGTCAGCACGTGGTGTCACAGACACCTGTTAGCTAAGTTTCTGATCACCAAGTGGACTCTGACTTTGGTCTCACTTTGCTTTCTGTGATTGCTAAGGGGAGGTTATACATCTTTTCATTTCTTTATTCTGCCTTCCCAAATCCCTTGGGGTAGGTATTTTTGATGAACCAAAGGGATAAAGATGAAGTGCCACAAAAAATACTTTAAAAAACAAATTGCTGGGTATGGTACTACACACCTGTAACCCCAACATTCTGGGAGGGAGAGGCAGGCAGAACTCTATGAGGCCAGCCTGATCTAGTGATTTCCAGGCCAACTGGGGCTACAGGGAGACCCTGTCTCAAAAAGTTAAAGAAACAAAACAAATAAGATAAATTGTACATAGTGGCAAAAAGTGAGTAGTAGCCCAGGAAAGCAAGGCAGTTCAAGCAGCACTCTGAGCACCACGAGCTTTAAAACAGCATTTTAGGAAGGTTTTATGTGGAGCAGTGTGGACATGTACCATTTAGCAAAGACTTCTGGGGGTGAGGGGGTGAACCATGCAGCTGCCAGAGGGGCAGAGTCAGGACAAGGGTTTCCAGAGGGGTGGTGGTGGGGGTAAGATGTCATGGTGAGAGGAGCAGACGTGGCTGGGCTGCGTGAGGCCTTGGATGTCACAGAAGGGACCCTGGCTTTTACTCTGAGAGCAGAACACAGTACTCTCCAGCCCTACCCAGGTGAGAAATGACAGTAGCTCTGGCCTGGTGCACTTTAGTATGTGCTCAAGACTCCCCCCCCCACAGCTCGTGGTGCTACTGAGAGGCAGAGGAACCTTTAAGAGGTGGGACTTAGTGAAAGGAAGTCAGGTTATCATGGGGTGTGCTTGGAGGGGATATTAGGACTCTGGTCCCTCCTAATTCCATTCTGGATGCTACGAGAGGAGCAGCCTCCTTGCCCCGCACTCTGCTACTGTGTGGTGCTGTCTCACCCACAGGCCCGAAGGCATCAGGACAGAGTGACCATGGACTGAAACCATTCCTCTGAGCAGGAGGCTTGTCGATGGCCAGACTCACAGCTGGGTTCAGGCATTAGAGCTTCTTCCTAATCCCTTGAGGGTAATAACGTGCTACGTGGGATTTCCCCTGCTGTTCTGGGGGACCCGTTATAAACTAGCCTCAGTATGCTTTCACTGTGTCCCGTGGGTTTGGGTGTGTTACGTTTCCATTATCTGTTTAAATGAGAAAACTCCCCCCTCAGTGTCTTTCCTGGTTTGTTGGTTGTTCGGGAGTAGGTCACTGAGTTTCCGGGCTCTTGTGTACCTTCCCAAGTTTTTCTTATTAATTTCTCGTTTAATTGCATTGTACTCAGAAGAGACGGTAGATAGGATTTTAATTTTTAAACACCTGCTGAGACGTCCTGTGGCTTCGCATCTCATCCTCCTGGGGAAGCCTGTCCTGTGTGCTCTGTAGCTCCTGAGTGTGCAACGTGCTGTAGATGTTAGTTAGGCCCATGGGCTGAAAGGACAACTTAACTTGCCTCTTTCTTTGTTACTGTCTGTAGAGATGATCTGTCCATGGCTAAAGGTGGGCTGTTAAAGTCTTCTATTACTGTACTGACGTCTACCTCTCCCTTTAAGTATACTGACATTTGTTTTTACATTAGATGATTCAATACTGGGTGTGTGTTTATAGTTATTATCTCCTCTGATGAACTCTCTTATCATTCTGTAATAACTTTCCTCAATTCTTTTTCCTGGTCTTTAAAAAATATATGTTTTCTTCAAGGAAGAGTGAGAGATGGGCAATGTGAGTGTTGTGTTGTTCACAGCTGGGTGATGTGGCAGACAGAGGACAGACACTGGAAAGAGGAGGCTCAGGGACAGTGATGTGGGGTGGTGAAGGCATGATTAGAGAAGAGAATTCTGTAATAACTTTACTCAATTCTTTTTCCTGGTCTTTAAAAAATATATGTTTTCGTCAAGGAAGAGTGAGAGATGGGCAATGTGAGTGTTGTGTTGTTCACAGCTGGGTGATGTGGCAGACAGAGGACAGACACTGGAAAGAGGAGGCTCAGGGACAGTGATGTGGGGTG
>NW_008331488.1:57578-70124 GCF_000622305.1 Nannospalax galili
GAAAAATTACTGCTTTGAGATCGCTAAATGAAAATCATAAAGGCTCACCACTGACCCATCATCAAGTATTCTATAGGTACAAGGCACGGTTCTAAGATCTTTACATGAATCAACTTTTTATTTCTAAAAGTAGGTATTATATAGATTTCTAAATAAATGTTTTATAATAATAATAAGTAAATAACAATCACACTGAGAAAAATTACTGCTTTGAGATCGCTAAATGAAAATCATAAAGGCTCACCACTGACCCATCATCAAGTATTCTATAGGTACAAGGCACGGTTCTAAGATCTTTACATGAATCAACTTTTTATTTCTAAAAGTAGGTATTATATAGATTTCCCCCAAAGTTCAATTTGGTATCAAATCCTGAAAAAAATTATTCCAGTAGTAACTCATTGAGCATGTAATCAGAAAATGATGGTAAGGACAGGCGCCACCTGTGTGAGAGACAAGATAGCCTATGAAAGAACAAAGACGTTGCACATTTCCCCAGGGCTTCTCTCTGCTTTCTGAAAGGATTATAAACAATTTGGCCCATTTTGGGGGTTATGTCTGTGAGCTTCTACAATGGATCATCAGAGCAGACTCAGCCGGAGCTCCATCTTTCCCACAGCCTGCTGGGTAAGGGTTTCCACTGCTTCCCTGTCACCCGTGAGTCATTTCTGTTGGCTGCTTTCTTCCTCAGGCAGCCCACCTCTAATTTCCTGGCTATAATCTATTATACCTTCAAAAGTCAGATTACTGATCAGAATTATGTACAGTCAGAGCAAGCAGATCTAGCACAGGGCCTACAGAGCTCTGAAACACAGCTTAGCACGTTTACTTTGGCCATATCTAACTTCTTGGTCGTGTTATTGAGAATCTCTTGATAGAGAGATGATGAATGGCTTTGAACAGTTGAAATAGACAAGAAAAAACTCCATTATCTATATGTACAGCAAGCTACCAACTGGTAACTGAGCCAGTGTGCATCATCCAGAGGTGACCTTCGGATGGTCACTGACACCAATGCAGAGTGCCTTAAGATATCTCACTGCGTAGGTGTCTACACTGTATGTCTTTATATCTTTGGTGAGCGAGGTGCCAATGTACTGTGACTAGATTTAGGTTGTCTTTGGATAACAAAGTAGTTTTTGTTTGCTTGTTTGTTTTTGTAGCATAGGAGACGGAAGCCAGGGCCTTCCTATGCTAGGCAAGCACTCCACATGCATGTGTCCTCCCTCCCTCCTTCCCGTCCATGTTGCATTTTATAAAATGGGGTTTTGCAGTGTCTCCCAGGCTGGCCTCAGTTTGGCAGCAATCAACCTCCTCCCAGCTCCCAAGTGCTAGGTTACAGGCATGGTGTACCACTCCTGGTTTTCTGCAGTACTGGAGATCGAACCCAGTGCCTTGTATGTGTAGACAAGCACTCTACCAACTGAGCTAATCCCCAGCCCCACAAGGCAGTCCTAACAATGGAATTATTATCATTTCTGCAAATCTCAATTTCTAAGAAGTCACAGGTTTTCTCTTTGATCAGTCATGGTGTGTCCACTGGAACAGCCTCTACCCCTTGTCTTTATTAACTTTAATATTTATTTTAGTTTTATTGAAAAGAAAACTATGGGAAAATGTCTCTAACACTGCGACTCTGGTACCATTTAAGTCAATCATAAAAAAAGCCCTTTTAAAGATGAAGCACATTTTTAATCAGGTAAAGCAAAACTTGCCTGCACATGGTATAGTTGCCCAGCCCAATGTATGGATTTTCCTTGTCTGTGTTTTTGAAGTCGGTGATGTTGAAGACAGAGAGAGTGTTGTTGATGTAGCCATCCATGGTGTAGCTAGTGTGGTCCCCGTAGGGAGGGATGGAGAAGGACCAGTAATACACCAGGCGGGGGATCATGTCTGATGTGAAAGCAATGATCATGGCCTATGATGGGGATAAAATGATAAAGGAAATATTAATTCAGAGCTACGGCTGTGGCTAAACCAAATGCCAGAGTTACTATTTTCATCAAGTTGCATTTTTAAAGAAAGTCAGAAATCTAATTTGTAAAGTGTGAAACATACATATCCATAAAGTCTGGACAACACTTTCCAAGTAGAAGATTATTTCTGGGAGGTCTTAGACTCTATGGGAAGGTCTACAGTTCAAAAGCAAAGACCTTCTTAAGTACAAGAAACACTATTTGTTCAGAATAATTGTACCACGGCACTGGGAAGAGCAGGAGGTGCTTGCATATATTATATGTACATTAGTATTTTCCAGAAGTTAGGGTATTCAGTTAACCTCAGCTCTACTTGATAAAACCGTTTAGTATTTCATGGTTTAGATTTAGAATGCTCTTATGAATATAGCACTAAGGTCAATATTATGAAAATAATCTGGCTTTAAATAATTCATCTGTCAGCCAGGCGTGGTGGCGCACGCCTTTAGTCCTAGCACTGGGGAGGCAGAGGCAGGTGGATCTCTGTGAGTTCAAGGCCAGGCTGGTCTACATAGTTCCAGGACAGCTGGGGCTACAGGGAGACCCTGCTTCAAAAAGACAAAAAAAAAAATTCATTTGTCAAGAATTAATAAAGCTGATTTTTTCACTTGTTTCTTACAAAGTAGAATGAAAACTGAGTAATATATATCTTCATTGTTCTAGATTTATATGATAACCATTAAACTCGCATTCCTGATTCACACGGTCTCTTGACTTAGACAAGGCAACCCCTGGCCTGATTCATTGTAAACGCAGGGTATCTTCTGTTGTTGTTTCATTAGAGAGAAAGAAATTTTATTTTAATCAAATGTGGTAACAAGAAACCATGCTGGGGTGGTTCCGTTCACTTAGGAAATGATACTAGTTTTGTTAGCTCTTGTGTCTGAGCCTCCAGACTTCCAAAAAATTAACTGGATAAAGATTTGAAACCATAAGCTATGGTAGATATGAGTCAGTCATGAGCCCATGTCTGCACTGTTCTGAGGACATGTTATGAGGATGAAAGCCTATTTAGAAGGGCATGAACCTTCCCCAGAGTTCTTCAATTTGGGCTTTAAATTCTTTGATATATAAACTTGGTTTGAAGGAAGGACAAAGGAGAGATGCTAATTTAGGTCAAATTTTGTGACTAAACAAAACCAAACAATCAAATCATTAACTCGAGGATAAAAGCAGATGTGTTTTTGCTCAACATGATTTTTAATACTGTTCATCTAGCATGTGGTTTGGCTGTGCTGAGACCACAAACCAACAAATAAGATTTCAAGCAAAAGAAGAAAAAGATCAAAGGGTTTTGTGTTGCAATATTTCCCGCACTAGAATTCACTCTGTTACTTTCTGTGATGTGAAATCTGTGTGTGTGTATGCCTGTGTCTGTCTGTCGGTACTGAGGAGGCAAGAAGATCTAACCTTTTGCGAGATTTCAGTAGATTAAAACTTCCTGTTACCATTTAATTCAACAACGCTGCAGCTGATTCTATAGAAAGGTGTGCTTTGGGAAGGCACAAGAATGCCAACAAGCAAGATAATCCTCTTGTCTTCTCACAAGATTGTTTCCTTCTGACTGGAACTGCTTCGAGATGTGCCCGTAACGCAGTGTGCTTCATTGCCCATGCTGTTCTGCCCACAATCTCCGTTCATATCAAAATAAATTTAAACTGGTTTTCAATAGCAGATGCTCTGGCATGGTACAACAATGTCTGCTGAGCTTATTTATGGAGCTGGCAGCTTTGACACGAGTGGATGCCTACCACACTCGTGCTTGCTGCCTGCTCTGACCCTGGTGGATTCTCCCCGGTGGAGTCTCGTTTTTTTTCGCATGCATCAGGTTGCAGACATGATACTAGGTGTGTCAGGGGCTGAGGTTATATATGTGGGGGATAACAGAGAGGTTTTCTGCTTAACAAATACTAACAATATGGACTAAAGAGTTGTCCATAGTTTAATCAATGACACAGATCTAAAAAGCAACTTTCTTAGGGTAAATTATAGGAAAAAATAATGATTGCACAACAATCAGTAGCCCCAGTTAGCCAGTGGTGTGTCTGTGTGTGTGGTGTGCACACAAACACAAACACACACACACACACACACACACACACACACACACACACACACACACACTCTCACGGTGCTTTGGAAACCCAGCCAGTCCTCCATCTGTGTTCATGGAGTGGAGCCATGACAGACACTGGGAGAAATCTGCCTCACACCATCTGAATGCTTGAGCAATCAGAGTTTGAAGCAAATCACTTTTCTGGAGGTGAAACAAAACTCTTTTGGTTTTAAACCTTATTGCTGAAAATTTTCCAAAGGCACGAAGTCCATGTTCCTGCCCTACCTAGTGTGCTGTGGCATGCTGGGTATGACAGAGTCACACTTTATGACTGTGGAACTTGAAAGGCCTTGCTGTCACAATTAAGGATCAGTCTTCATTTTGAAGCATGCTGGATTTTGAAGGTGGGGCTATTTTGGTGAAAGGAAACTGCCATAATCCAACAGTTCCCAAATGGCAGTAGCCTGCAATTTAGGAGACTTGAACGGGTGGGGATAGGGGTGTCAGCTGGGTTCCACATAACTTTTTTCATTGTATAAGGCTGTAACCAGTCAAGAAGGTGACTGGTTTTGAAATTCTTGTGCCTTTAGTTGAGGTGTCTGTCCCAGTCCCCAGGAAGCCATTGCTAATGATGTCAAGTAATGAAGTTAAGCAGCAACAATGATGTGAATGAGGACTGGGCTCCACATGCTCCACAGCGTAGCTTAGTCCCACTCCCCTCCAGGTCCACCCACCTCAGCCTACTCCCCTCCAGAGCCTGCCTCCTGAGCCCAGTCCCCTCCAGGGCCCGCCCACCCCAGCCCAGTCCCCTCCAGAGCCTCCTGGGAAAACGCTGGGGTCTTGGCAAGTGTGCTTTAAGAAACTAAAACTGGGAAATCATCTTGTTTGGGAAGCTGTGGGGAGGCTGGCAGTGACATACAGGTGGAAATGGCCCTGGGCGAGGACAAGGAGGTCCGCTGATGGGCTGGCTTGGAAACTGCTATGCCTGTGAGCTCCCTGTTGGCTTGTGCCCAGACAAATAAGCAAACTGTACAGGTTGTACACCACCGAGTGTATTCTCACACAGCTGGGATGCAAGCAGGTCATGAGGCTGCCTTAGCCATGACCAGAGCATGGAGAAGCAGAGCCCTAAAGACAGGATGGGGAGAGTACTGGGCCCCCCTCGAACCCACCTCCCATAAGAACTGCCTCCTGGAAACAAGGCACAGAATGTTCCGTTTTCTACCTCACCACAGTTAACACTGTAAGATAGCTTGGAATATATGGTGAAATATGGTGTAGTGGTCTTCTTTTAGGGTCCTCTAACTCTAAATGAACACATTTCTGGTTATTTACTTATTTTTATTTTATTTGTATGAGTATTATAACTGCATGTGTGTAAGCGCACCCATGTCACACAGTGCCAGCGGAGGACAGAAAAGGGCACAGATCCCCTGGAACTGGAGTTACAGACAGTTGTTAGACAGCGTGTGGGTGCTGGGATTCAAACGCAGGTCCTCTGCAAGAACAGCCAGTGCTCTTAACCACTGAGCCACCTCTCTAGTCCCACATTTTTGTCTACATTATAAATGTATGTTTTGGCAACTCGTTGTGGTTCTATGAGGAGTAAAAGTATTAGTACTCATTACTCTTGTTTTTTTTTTTTTGGTCTTTTTGAGACAGGGTCTTCCTGTAGCCCCAGCTGGCCTAGAACTCGCTATGAAGACCAGGGCGGCCTTGAACTCAGAGATCCACCTGCTCTGTCTCCTGAGTGTTAGGACTAAAGGCGTGCACCACCAAGCCCAGCCTTCAGAGTCATTACTCTTCACATTCCTCTTGGATAGAAGCTTTGGTGGAGGATCTCTGTAGGAAGTCTTGACTTGGTAAGTCCATAGCAATGATAGACAATTAAAATACGTTTTAAAAAGAGAAATAGTTCCACTGCAATAAAGAACCACACTGCTCATTTGAACGAGTCACTTGATGCTGTCCTCCCATTTAAGACAGTAGCAAATGTTGGGTTCACTGGGCAGCACCCCGGAACACGTAGGCTTTTCCAGGTCTACCCTGTGAAGCCCAGGCCTACTTACATTGGTCACGACAGCCAGAATCGCTATTCCTTGCATGATGGGCTGCCACGCGCCGATGTCCTTGGCTTTTTCTGGCACCATGCGTCTAAACTGGGTTGTCAGTTTCCAGGCGTCCACTCTTATTTCCAGTATATTGTTCACCAGAGCCAACAGGGGAGCCAGTGGAAAAGAGGCCACAAATAAGGTGACGAACCCAAACTGAATAACTGTCAATGGAATGGACACACATCATGGAGGGGAGGACAGATGGACGGACAGCACAGTTTCCTTTACTCTTACAAAGAAAGAGAAAGGCAAACAAAACCCAACCTCAATGATGAGACACAACCATGGTCAGTAACAACGTAATGCTCAACAGCAAAACAATTCAGACAAAACACAAATATGAAGTCTTTGGAAGGATAACCAATTACAACTTGTGTCTTCTACATCTATTCACTTAAGAGAAATAATATACTGAATAATCTTTAATCAGTCACAATTACTTGCTGGTAACACATGAGGTACCCTAAGCATATCATTCACTCTTTATCTGAAATTTATGTAGCCTTGATATAGAGAAAATGGTAAACTATGCCACATGGAGAGGAGGAAGAAATAAGGCCAAAGATCTTGCACAACTTGAGGCCCTTCCCACTCAGAGCCATGGAGGAGTCCTGCACAGATGTGACTCTAACACTGGAGAAGAGGTGAACTTGGAACCCCTTCAGGCCTTTGTTCAGGTAAAGAACAGGTTCCACTCTGGCCAGGTAGGGCAAGGTTGTGGTGAATGTGCTTCTGGTCTGAGACCAAAGGCATATAGAAGAGCAGTCAGGACTGGGAGGAGGCGGTGCCACACAGGCCAGATGGGCAAGGACCAGAGATGGTGATGACAGCAGAGCCAGCCTGTCTGTGGCTCCCTAACCCCAATATGCTCATGCCCTTAGGGCCATGTGGAGTGGGTCAGCATAGACAGTGGTAAACTGGGAAGTGTGTGACTTACTGGAAGGCTAGCCAGCAGTCTCTGTGCTGACGTGAGGAACCAGTGTAGCCAGATCTTGATTGTTCAAGAGGGGTCAGAAATCAGGATTATATTTGCAATAAATACCAGTAAAACTCCAAAAAAAAAAAAAAAAAGAAAGAAAGAAAGAAAGAAAGAAAGAAAAGAGAGCATTTACAGTAACAAAAGCACAGACCATTTAAGAATAAATTCGGAGAAGTGTGAAGAATAATGACTGTTGTAGAAAGACGAAGGAATGATACAACACGTCACACTCCGAACTGGGTAGACTCAAATCCGAGACTGCACAAATTCAGTGAGTAATCCCCAGTGGATTTTTTTTAAGTTGAAAAGTGATGTTAGATTTCAAGAGATATAAACAAGTAGATAGGTGAAACAATGGATGTTTTGAGTGACTATTAACACAGCCCCCTGAAAAAGAAGAACAAGCCAGGACCAGCTCTCAGCAACATTAGGTATAACACATTCGGTGACCTAATGCATGAACATGTCACATGGACTCAACAGAATGGTTTTAAATAGGAGATACAACTGTTCACGGAGATTCACTGTGTTATAACCAGTAGGCTCACAGACTGGATCAGCTAGCTAAAAATAAGTTGGGGTGGGACCATTGTCACTTTAACAGAAGGATTAATATTTTTACATTAAAAATAGTAAAATAACCTGTTCTGAAGTGAGAACTTGATATGCATCTTTTGAAACTAAGCCACAATAAAAGATGTCAGCACAATAAAAGATGGTGGGCACTATCTCCTGGGCAACAGAGTCATGAAGAAAGGTGTGGGAGTATACCAAAGGAGCGGGAAGGGGACTGGGGTGAGACCACCCCAAAGGCACTCAGTATTTATTTTTAGAGGAATAAAAATAATTCAAAAGACACTGGAAATGCTATCTTCCACAGAACCAAAAAAACAAACAAACAAACAAAAACAAAAAAAAACAACCACACACCAAAAAACAAAAAACAGATTTTACTGTGTCAGTGAATACACAATAACAGGCTGCCTACTCCCAGAAAATGAGTGACTTCTAAGTCACTGGGTATCATTTGGATAACTGTAAAACAATTTAATAAATCTCCAAATCTGTCTATAACAGCTGTTATTCTAGCATATATTCTAGAGTAGGATGAGGCCAAATTAATGAGTTCATAACTATTTTAATAAGCCTATGAAAACTCTTAACTTCTCCCCAAAGCGTCACTATAGCACAGTCTTCATAACGTCATTTATTTGACTAATCAGTAAGGGGGAAAATAACTTTTTCCCCCAAGTGTTTTTACTGAGGAGAGGTTAAAATAAATAATATTCTGTGCCAGGGTGATATTATTAATGCTGATAGTGGCTTCAATTAAGAAATATTTAGTTATGACCCATTTGGGAATAACGTGATTGTTTCACAGTCCTTTTGAAAATAATCAGAATAGATGAACATAGCTTCTCCATCATATACTGAAGCTACATCCTTAATGAAACATAAAAACAAAATGAAATTCAAACTTGACCCCAGGCTGATCCGGACACAAAATGAACCTTTTACTCACCAAAGCAAGCAGATGTGTCTTCATGTATTATGCACGCTCTTGAAAGCAATTATTTTATATATAGAATGTGATTTAATAAAAACCACCTTCTATCTGCAAGAACTGCTGTCCTTGCAAACACACAAACCCCTGCGCAAAAGCACAGGCCTGTCAGATTTTGCGCTTGTTTTCTTTTTTTTAAAAATCCCCCTAAGCTTAGAAAAACTGTGATTCAATGTGATGGCTAGCTGAATGGCCGAATACAAAACACGTAGACAGTCAGCCATCTTTTAGATATAAGTGTCTTATTTATAATAGAAAGGGAGGTACTTCCTATGGGATCTGCTCTGAGATACAACCATTTAAAAGCAACAGAGCTCAAAATCAAGCTCAGTTGAAGAGGAAACAGAGCCCAAGCAAAGAATCCAAAACCAGACAAGGCATCAAGGAAGGAGGGACCTATGTCTAACCCTAAATCCAGACAACAGAGTGGCTCTTCACGTTGAGGTCACTCAAGGCACCACGCACACACCCTGACCAGAGGAAACAGCAAGCCATCTAAGGCAAAAGCAAGGTGTGAAAAGGGGACAGGGATCCTTTCAGCATGTTCGCACAGGCCTGTTCATGTGACACAGTTCAGAAGCATATGGGCAAACAGCCATGCTGCACAGACAGCGCAGCCAGAGCGCTTTGAGAACTGATGGTGAAGAAGAACGTCAAGGAATATTCCATTTCACTGCATGGTAATAAATCCTTAATATCAAATAACATACATATTAAGAAAGGTACACATGGCCAGCTTATTTGCAAGCCTAACTGTATAATTTTATCTAGTGGAAATAAAACCGTACTTCTCTTCGTATTAATAAGCTAAATACTTTTTTGGCTCAGAAACAGACGCTTTTAGGCTCTAAAACATGTTCCAACATACTTCCTATTATTTAAAACATCACTAAAACTTACTCATTTCAAGATACTCATAAAATAATCCCAGCTTCCCCATGGGCTGCAGATGATAATCCTGTTCCCATCGTGGGGTTATATTTTCTGATCCTGAAACTCTGTGGTATCGTCCAATTAGATTCATGATCCAGCTGCAAGAAAGATCAAACAATAAATTAAAATGAATACTGTCAGACCCACGTTATAAAGTGTCTTGCTGCCTTGAGGATGAACATGTAACCTTTCCAAGACAGTAACTTCTCTTTTGCATTCCATTTTTTCCATTTCTGTTCTAATCCTTCAAAATGTTTTTTTTTTGTTTTTTTTTTTTTGTATGAAGATCATCAATGAAAATAAACAGAATGAAGACAGATGTGAGCTGGTGTTAACTGCTGCAGACAGCTTCTGTTTGTAACTGTGTGTAGGGAGGACTGGGATGGTAGAAGAGTAATCATCGAGTGAGCATTAAGTTCGAGAACTTGAAGGAGGCAGAGGACTGGGCATCAAGGTAAGAGCTTTCAGGCTGAGGGAACAGCGACTACAGAGAGCCTGGGGCAGGATCAGACTGTCCACATTTACAGACAGCACAATGCAGAAGCTCTCCGTGGTACCAGGAAGGAGGAAACGGCTAGTGCACGCGGGTGGGTGTACGCGGATGGGAGACCACTGTGATAATTTCGGTGTCCTTTTTTTTTTTTTGTCTTTTGTTGAGACAGTTTCCTTATATCTCCCACTGGCCTGGAACTCACTATGTAGATAGGATGGCCTGGCTCTCACAGAGATTTGCCTGCCTCTGCCTCCCAAGGGCTAGGATTAAAGGTGTATGCCACCACCCACAGTTCTTTTTTTTGAAACAGAGTCTCATTACGTAGCTCCAGCTGGCTGGAACTCACTATGTAGACGGGACTGGCCTCAAACTCACAGGGATCGGCCTGCTTCTGTTTCCCAAGGGCTGGGATTAAAGGTTTGTGCCACCATACAGGGAAATTTGGTGTTCTTAACTCAGGAGAGTGAGGGGCTACTGTAGATCACTAAGCACAAGAGTGATAAAATAGGTCTCAGGCTCTGTAGGAAGCTAAACAATTTAAGGATAAAAAGAAGAGAAAGAGCTCATGGCTCAGTGCAGCACGAACCCGGCACACCACAGGATGCTGCTTCGGCCATGGAGCCATGGCTTTTCTCCTTTTGAACATCGTGCTTTCCTGTGCCCCCATAAACGCTTCCCACTCTTTTCATGGCAGTCTGCTTGAAAAGGAACCTGAGATTGGCAATAGAGCTGGCGGTGCACCTGTAGCAGAAAGAACTGTCGTCCCCTCGAGCAACAGCTAGCTTGTGGTGTGCTTTTAGAGTTCACCAGAAGAGGACAGGAGCTAACTTCAAGCACACGTAACACTTGGCTACACTCTGGCTCATTGCACAACAGGTTTGTGTGGGTTTCAAATTCTGATACTGAGGATGCATCATGGGATAGTAAAGACATGCCATGAGGAAGGAGCACAGGCCCTCGTCCTCTTAGATCAGAGGCTGACAACAGCTGGCTCGCTGTGCTGGACTTCCCACCACTGCTGATCTCATGCCTGCTTTCCTGACCACTGCTGAGGCCTTCCTCAGAGTAGATGCTCTCCACAGAACATGCCCTTGGCTTCTCCATCTTTCCCCACTTCCTCCTATGGGTGGCACAGGGGAAGCACGAGACAGTGCCAAGTAGAGCGATCTAGACTCAGAAACCCCTGAATCTGAACCCACACTCTACTGCTTACTAGCAACTTTATTTTGGTTAAGTTAAAATGAAGTGATGAAATGTATACTGTCTAAGGCTGCTGTCAGGATTAACTGGATTCGACACAGGTAAAGGAAAGAGTCCAGTACAATTACACACACACACACACACACACACACACACACACACACACACACCCTATGGGATGTCCAGCTGACCAATACAGGCTGACAGGCAAAGGCCAACTGGAAACAGGACGACCTACATTATCAGGAATCTTGGCTAGGGGATACAGGCCATGTGGACCAGCAGTTCCTGCTCTGTATTTACAGGAAGATGTGGAATGCTTCTGAATAGTGCAGCTTCCTGTAACTCAACTCAATGATCTCAGGAGTCCCCAGAATCAAGTTTTGTACCCATTCGAGGGGCCTTGTGACACAGGTGGCGCCAGGGGGCACACCTCACAATCTCTTACAGCACCAAACCTTGAGAGTTCAGGGTTTGGTTTCTACTGGTTTATTTTCTGCTGTGCCCCCCACTTCCACTGCCCTTACCCTCAGAAAAGCAGCTATTTTTGTTTTGAGGCTTCCAGTCCACCATAATTTGGATTCAGGGTGAAACTTCTGTCCTGAAGCATTCCTAACTCATCTCCTCCTGTTCTGTTTTTCCACCCATACAAGAAGCGTCTGTCTAGCTTTACAAACTATGAACTTTAAGCCTCTTGCTTGGTTTTTCTTGAATCAAACCACTCATCTGTAACAGAAATCCACACATCTTTGCCCCGAGATTTTTGGGTCTTTTTTGATGGAGTTCTGAGTCTGGTGCCAGATCTCAATCTCTACTACCCATGAGAATCACCACAGAACTTAAAAAAATATCCCAGATACTTTTCCCCCTCTGGCCAAGACCAGAGGCATTGGTTACAAAGTGATTTCCTCACCAATTCACTATAAACGTGAAGTAAAATTCACCATATTCAACTGTCCTTTACTAAGTTATTTTTATCTATGTGTGATAACATTCTATACCTCTTCTCTTCACCTTTATCATATTTAATCCAAAAACCAAAGACAGACACCATTTCCAGTGAGATACACCCCACCACAAGCATCTTTACTCCCGAATATCTCATGCCCAAGTTCAATGCTCTTGGGCTAAAAGGGTGAGTGTGACCAGGGAGGCCCCGGCCACAACATATCTCGGGAAGGGGTATTTTCTCCCACAACACTTCTTTCTCTGGCTATGTAAGTTCATGGCC
>NW_008331488.1:70551-71330 GCF_000622305.1 Nannospalax galili
TAGGTGTGTGTTGGGGGGGGGGAGAGCCCACAGGGAGCTCCACATACATGGCTCAGGGGGCCTAGGAATGTGAGCTGAGGGGTGTGAACCCAAAGTGGGCTGAGGATGAGAAATTCTGCTGAAATACGTTTCCTGGTGTTCCTTATGACACAGTGCCTGCTGTGGACACAGTGGTTCTACTTTTCTGATGACCGCAGCTTCGGGAGGCAGTGGCGATGGATGCGCCACTGCATAGGATCTGGTAAGGAAAGGAAAGCCCCACACTACACAAAGCATGGGCAACAGCCGGGTGGTGGCAGCCACTGTGCCTCTGCTCCGACCCTGACTGCATTCCCAGGTTTCAAACCAAGGAGAAGAGGATTTAAAACATATGGCATTTATAAATATCTTAGGCCAGAGTGGGGCTATCCAACTTCAAGTCTCTGTAATGTTTAACATGCTTACTTGAAGTCAAATATAGACAGATCAGTGACACTGTATGAAATTTAAGTTCACCCTTAAATTTCTCAGTATTAATTTAGGAAACACACCCTGTTCACCAACTTTGAAAAAAATCAGAAAACAGCTCACTATCAATCAATCTGTTATCAAAATTTAGTGTTAAATAATCTAAAATGAGTTAAGGGTCTGGAGAGATGACTCAGCAGTTTTGAGCAGTGGAGGCTCTGGACTGGTTCTGTGCACCCACATGGTGGCTAACAATCATCCATAACTCCAGTTCCAGGGGTTCCCACTTCTGGTCTCCAGAGGTACTGCACACATGTGGTCTCTCTCTCTCT
>NW_008331488.1:71467-78101 GCF_000622305.1 Nannospalax galili
TCTCTCTCTCTCTCTCTCTCTCTCTCTCTCTCTCTCTCTCTCTATATATATATATATATGTATATATATGCAGGCAAAGCACTTATATGCATAATACAACAAATAAAAATTTTTAAATGAGTTAAGATTCTTCTCTTTTATATATTTATTTTCATACTGTAACAAACAGCAAAATTTATACTTGACCCACTTCTACTTATCTGGAAAGATAGGATATGAACTCGATGAATGTCAGGGCTGTTTTCTGTACAGTACGACTAAAAAGTTATCACTTGGCTAAAGCCAGAACCTTCTTCTGGGATGGGGAAGGGGTGGGGAGGACCTTGACAGTCCAGGCTGAAGAGGGAGGAAGAAGCCCCAGTGAAAATCTGGAAGGATGCACTGAAACTCAGTCAGCTTCACAAGGAATGAACAAATACACAGCAATGCAGGAGAGAAAGGTTCAGGGAAGGAGGGGTAGAGAAAGAGAAGAGATGTGGTAGGGACGGGCAGGGCAGAATGCAGACAGCTGCAGCCTACCACAGGTCAGAAGTTTGAAGCGGGGTTGCTTATTAGGATAAGTGACTTTATAAAGGGAGCTTCTATTTCAAAATGCAAGTTGCTTGAGTGGCTCGGGGGGACAATGAGGAGTGGCCATTTCTGTTGACATGGGATAGGGAAGAACCTAGAGAGGGGGTGAAGAAAAGGAAGATCACAAGCTTCACAAAGCAAAGCTGTAACTACTTTGAAAGAGCGTCCCCCAAAGATGTTCCCTCCCCATCCTCCAGAGCACGTACAGTGTATCGGGTCAGGTGGAATTAGGCCAGTGAGACCATCCAGCATGATGTAGGGCAGAGTGGGAAGAAGCACAGGAGGTCAGTGTGAAAGCTGCTGGTGCTGACACAGAATCTGAGCCAGGGATCTGAGTGGCCTCAAGGCATCAGAGAGAACTTCCAGAAAGGCCCTCTGCCTGCCAGTACCTTGATGTTAGCCCAGTGAGCCCTGACTTCTAGGACTGACATCAAACTTCTTATTCCAACCCATTAACTTTGCAATAATGTACTAGAATATATCAAGTTCCCCGAAATTAGCAGGAAACATGGATGGTGCTAGACCACCAATGGACCTCATCTCCTTCAGTTTAAAAGAACAATGGGATGCTTACTGATATCTCAAGCGCAGCTGTATACTGCTGCATTCATCTTCTAGGGAACAACAAGCAAAAACCTCCATGATTACCATTTCAGATAATTATCTCTTAAAATGTTAGGCATCTCTGTGCTTTAGGGACCACAGGAAGCCTCTGTGCTTGAAAGCCTCTGCGTTTAGTCATGGGATCCTGGAGTTGAAACCACAGTAACCTCTCAGTGCCAATGTGACCTCTGGTGCATCATTTAACCTCCTCAAGTCACAGATCTTCATTAGCAAAAGGGAGATACGAATAAGGCTTAGGAAACTAAGCTGTAATATTTATGTACACACACATACATAATGCATACAGCACTTAATGCAGTGACTGGCACATACTAAGCATTCAAAAAATCACTATTAATGACTGAGATGCATCGCGGAGGGATGGGAGTGCAATGAGAATTTTCAGCAGTATGTATTTCATAACTCTAACAAAGGCCCTTCTCCAAGGCCCAGGCTTAGTCAGTCATCAGTGACAACCTAAGAGGTATAAACCACAGGAAAACTATAGCAGGCGGGGGTTTATGCTAAATATAAAAATGAAGGCCTTACTATTATTTGCATGTGTGTGTGTCTGTGTGTTATATGTGTTCCTAATTTTGTGTTCACGTGTATGCACGTGTGTGGGAGTGTGTGGAGAAAGGGTTAACATTCAGGTGTCTTCCTCTTCACCTTATTTTTATTTTAATCTTTTAAATCTTTTTAAAAAAGATTTAATCTTTTTTTGGAGACAGGATCTTCCTATAGCCCCAGTTGACCTGGAACTCACTATGTAGACCAGGCTAGTCTTGATCTCACAGAGAGAGATTCATCTGCCTCTGTCTCCTATGTACTGGGATTAAAGGCATGTGCCGACTGTGTCTGGATTACTTTCATCTTTCAATCAAGGTTTCTCAATGGATCTGGAGTTCACCCATTCAGCTATGCTGGCTGGCCACCTCCCCAGCACTGGGGTTACAGGGATCTGCCACTGCACTCGGCTTTTTACATGGGTGTTCTGGATCCAAACTCGGGTCTTCATGCACAGGAAGCATTTTACCAACCGAGTCACCTCCTTAGCCCCTTATATAATTATTAAACACTGGATACATTTAAATTGTTGGTTGGACCCCTTCTTGTCTGGAAACTTTTAATTTCAACAGATTATAGGCTATTTTTGAGGTAGACATGCAGCTATGTGGGTAAATTATTTCAGGGCCTGGGCTGCCCTGTCTCCCATCCTGACACCCAGGACTGCACTATCTAATACTTACGGAAGTAATACTTCTTGTACGTTATTCCAGATTGCCTTTCCGCCCATGATTATTGTCAGCTGGGTCGTCAGTTCAAGGAGACAGCCACCTGGATCACACTGGAATGTTAAGAAGAAAGTACCATTTAGAGTTTAGACAGGTAGAACTTGCAATGTAGGCATCACGTTAACTTCTCTGATGTTTGTTCTGTCTAGGCTACAAATATCTAAGAAACATACAATGAGGCCACTATCCAGAGTAATAGGACTCTGTGTCCGCACCTCCTCATTCCTGTACTTGCCCAGCCAATACACTGGGTCTCCTGGATAACCGACGAACTTGCCCTTGAAGAAAGCAATGTAGAAACAGGAAGAGTAGTAGTTGACAAACTGGAACAGAAACATCTTCATGGTCAGGCTGTTTTCATAATCAGTCTGCGTCCTTGGGAGTTCTGTGGTTAAAACAAAGAAAAGCAAGATTCTGAAATTGTGTCTCCAATACATGAGTTACCATGCCAAAGGAATACAATTCACACTGTTTCAATTTAAGCTGTTTTCAATTCCTTAATATAGCCACTGTGTTAATTCCAAGTTTACACATTGTTCTAATTTCTCTTTCCATATAAATACACTATCCCCATGGCAAATAAATACATGTATGTGGGTGTGTATGCAAACATATAGATGTGTGTGTGCATACATATGTATACATATATGGCAGATACACATAGATAGATACAAACATTTTTTTAACTATCCTTTGAAATTTGTACATGCTATATAATCAAATTGACAAGACCTGTGTTAGGTCTAAAAACTGGGTGAAAATTCTTTTTCTTGTGGCACTGAGTGTTACACTTGGCTCCTCATACATGACAGGTAAAAGCTCTGCCACTGACCTCCATGCCCAGTTCCTCAGGAAACTAGCTTTGAACTACCTGATGAATGATATTGTCTTCCTGAACAGCTGTAGGTAGATTTGTTGAGAACAATGGAACAGGCGAAACTTGCTAGAAGCATCTGGGGAGCACAAATGGTCCTCCTCCTAGCTGGGAATCTCAGCCTGCCTGATTGCTTTTAGATGACCACTGGGCCGTCCATTCAGAGAACAACCCAGATGCATGCTGGGTGTGGGAAGCCCTGCATGGTCACGAAGCAGCTGCCTGAGATGCGAGCCAGCAAGGAGTAGCACTTATTACAGAAGTCAGAGCCGATGAGAATTACGTTGATACGAAGAGCAAAGGGAGAGCATGTGGCAGTGTGAGTGCCGTCCTCTCTGAGACAAAGTACACTTGCTGCTGGAACCATGACCCTGTTCCACTTTGTGCAATAAAGAGGCTATTTACTTTCAGCACTAGACTATAGGAGCTAATGTAACTGAGAATATTCTTCAGCTTGATGTATTTACCCAGAGCTTGGACATTACCATGATCGTCTTTGCTTTATTTCTTTCACTAATACAAAGATGTACACAATTTGTTCCCCACATGGGCTACCGAAAAGATGTTAACATTTGGAATTTCCTAAAAATTGTAGCCTACAGGAATCGAAATGGCTAAAGGGTACTGTGCTTTTCTAGGTTCTATAAATGTCTCTGAAGCTGCCCAAGCTGGGCAGCACCTCACCAAAGTTGGTGATCATGATGGCCACCTTCTCGTAGATAGTGTTGAGGATCATGATGATGATGAAGCTGATGATGGAAGCGGTGATGGACGTAGCCATCTGTGGCGTCAGGTACTTCTGAATTGGGTCTGTCCCATTGGGGTTCTTGGGAAGGGTTGAGGAAAATACAATGAACACTGACAGCCTGTAGACGATGATGCCAATCACAGATGCGACGATCAGCAGGATCTGAAACCACCAGGGGCAGCGTTAGACACCTTCAAACTGTGCTCAAATTGGCCCCATGCTTAGATTAACAGAGGGCAGGGGCAAAGTGCTGGAGATCTTGTATAAAACGGGAAACGCGAGGAGACAGGGAAGGGAACCAGTGTGGGATGCTGGGGACCAGGAACAGGGAAGAGGGGACATGGAGTGTTCTTTGCCTGGTCAATGTAATCATCCTGAAAAACTAAAACAGTTTCAATAAAGAAAGCCTATCTTCAAAGGAATTTGCTTTTAGATGGCAAAAGTGTGGAGTTATGTTCCACGGTGGAAGGAGGAAGTGTCTGTGTTCACAGAAGCAGTGAAAACATCCCTTCCATGGTACTGAATGATTGGGTTGTCAAATTAGTGTGGTTTCGCTCAGTTCTACTCTGCTACAAACAGTATGACTCCATCCATCAGAAAGCCTGTTACTGGTTCCAGGGTCAGCAGGTGCTGACTTTGGTGTAACCATGGTAGCAGCACAGTCTGCTTGGAGGCTGGAAAGCTGGCTGAGGTGCCTGGCGGCTGGTATTGGTGGCAGGCCTCTGCTGTAAAAGCTTCCTACACTGCTCACACTCAGGTCTTCAGGGTCATCAATCACACCTGCATTTCCATAGTCACTGCACTCACCCACTGCATTTCTTTCTCAGTCCCCAGCAACAGTGCAGTGGCCTTAGCACAGTCCTAGTAAACAGGTCTGCTCTCTCTGGTCGGTAAATAACTGCACACTGGAGGTCCCATGACTCTTTCCATACTTGACAGACAGCATTAGATACGGCTGGAGGGTCAGCTTAGGGTCGTTTTCCCTACGTCTTTCTTGGATGTAGTTCAGAACCACATAGTGTCTGACTCTATGAAGATGACCACAGAGAAAAAGTACAGAGACTAGGAACTCCAGGACCCAGCGAAGTATGCCACCCGTCAACAGCAACGGAGAGGGGCTGGGCTCATGTGCGGAGCGCAGAGCAGCAGAAGTTAAGAGAGTCCTGCATGTGAACCTCGGACCTGCCACTGGCTGTGGGACCTGCCACAGGGCAACTCCCGGACTTTGCTTTCCTTGTCTTCACAGTGGGCCTAACAGAGTACCTAACTTAGAGACCTGTGGAGACACCAGCTCCAGGGAAGAAGATGGAGCCGAGGCCCACAAGGGCACTGTGTGGCGTTAGCGATGATTATGACGACCAAAGTGTTAAAGCAGTCCTCTTACTTGTCATGTGATCTGCGTATGCAGAAGGCGTCACGTTTCCCCTGTAATCGCACTCATTATCTCCCTTCCTTCACAGTTAAGTCTTGTGAAATGAAAGGATTTGTGAGTGTGTGTGTGTGACAGAGAGAGAGAGAGAGAGAGACAGAGAGAGAGAGAGAGACAGAGAGAGGTTAAGTCTTGTGAAATGAAAGGATTTGTGTGTGTGTGTGTGACAGAGAGAGAGAGAGAGAGAGACAGAGAGACAGAGAGAATTAGCTAAGGCTGAGGAAAAATATTGCGTCTCCTCTAGCACAACACACACAGGCCATTTAAACATTTCTACAAATTACCTCCACGATTATTTTTGTAATTATCCATGACAACAGCATTCTTTAAACACTTCTTGTCAACCCGAACACTGTGTGCTGTTGAATACAAGCCTGTGCGGTGGGTACTGCTGCTTCCTCACTGGATTGAGGCTGAGACACAGCAAGCAATCGGTTCAAGACCAAGTGGCCAGGAGGTAAAAGCATGGCACGCACACCGACTCCAAGGCACACTGACCTCAGTGCAGCCCCGCTGCCCACGAGGCCTGCCAGACGTGGCGTGGGCAATGGACTCTAACTCCTCCCCAGGCTGTGACAGACCTCAGACGCCTCCACACCTTTCCAGCCTGGGGGATTTGGCCAGTGTTCTTGGAAGCAGGACTTGTTCTCCATTCCGGTTGACCTTTCTCTGGTTCTAACTTTGATATTTCTCAGATCAAACCGGAGCCTGTGCTCACTGTAGCGGACCTGCATGTGCCCTCCAGTGGACTGCCGTGGGTGCATTTGCCGGTGGCCTGGGTCTCTTTCCATCCTGGAGAGAGGCCAGACTTCGCTTTACTGTTCCGGTTGACCTTTCTCTGGTTCTAACTTTGATATTTCTCAGATCAAACCGGAGCCTGTGCTCACTGTAGCGGACCTGCATGTGCCCTCCAGTGGACTGCCGTGGGTGCATTTGCCGGTGGCCTGGGTCTCTTTCCATCCTGGAGAGAGGCCAGACTTCGCTTTACTGACAACAACCTCCCCTCTACCTTCAGTCTGGGGATGTGGGTGGGGCGGCCTCCTGGATGTTACTTAGACTGCAGTAGGTACATGTCACCAAAATCAAACCTGAGACCTGGTATTTCGTTTCAGGAG
>NW_008331488.1:80131-128160 GCF_000622305.1 Nannospalax galili
GAGAGGTAAAATTCTTTCAGAACTCTGCCTTGTCTGCATGTTTAAAACCAGTTAACCAGTTTATTTTTATCCTTCCCTTTAAGTCATCATAAACCATAAGTATCGCATGTATCACAGAATAATTCCATGATCATACTTTCTCAAAGCTGTATAATAGTCCATTGTATGGTAAATCTAAAGTAGGACATATTCATGTGTGTATAGGGGGTTGTGTGTTATAAAATGTAATAAACATCCGTGAAGAAATCTTACCTCTCCTTACCATTTTATTGTCCCCTTCCGACAAGGTCTCACTGTGTGGCCTGGGCTGATTTCTAACTCACTACCCTCCTGCCTCGGCTTCCTGAGTACTGGAATTACATAGGTATGTGCCACTACCACTCCAGGCGCTGACATATTTCTTGATTAAAAGTGTCTGAAAACCAAATTGATGGTGAAAGCATACAAATCTTTCTGAGCATATCTTGAAACACTGTCGACCTGCTCTCTAGGAAAGCTGGAGCCATATGAATTCCCCTGCCCCTTGGGAGAGGCTGTGGCTGCAGCACTTCACCCTTCCTGGAGCGAAAAGCAGAATCCCAGGGCGACGACGTACAGTCACTCAATTACCACTGTGGTTTCATGGTTGTTTCCATGCCGACTGGCCGCTGTATTTTAATTTGGTGGCACATATTTGTGCCGTCTCTTCTATGGAGGTCTGTGGTGCTTCCTCACAGCTCGTTGGGCTTTGAACTAAAGGTATTAACTCTGGTTTTGTCCTGTTGGGTAACAGATATTTCTTCCAGTATTTTGTTTAAATTTAATGCACAGAAATCTTTAAATATTTTTCTCTGAAATATCTTTCATGGTTGATGAAGTTTAGAAAGTCTTTTTAGATGTATGGACTACATTCACTCATACTTGTTTCTAGTTTATGGTTTAACATTTCAAAACCTGCTTTGAAATTCTAAGTATGGCCTTGACTTTTCTTTCCCCAATAGCCAGCAAGCATCCCGTAGCCATTCATTAATCACTCCGTGGTTTAAAAATCCTTCCCTTCTAAGGATGAAATCTTATCATATCAGTGTCCAGATCTGGGTGTCACAATTCATTATTTATTTATTTACTTATTTATTTATTTAGTCTTTTTGAGACAGGGTCTCCCTGTAGCCCCAGCAGTCCAGGATAAACCATGGAGACCAGGCTGGCCTCGAACTCAGAGATCCGCCTGCCTCTGCCTCCCGCATGCTGGGATTAAAGGCATGCACCACCATGCCCGGCTTATTTATTCTTTTAAAAAATTAAATATGTATGAGTGACTTGCCTGAATGTACAAAAGTGCACCCATGCATGCAATGCCTGTAGAGGCCAGAAGAGTGCATAGATCTGATGGAAATGGAGTTACAGATGGTTGTTAGCTGCCATGTGGGTGCTGGGAACTGAGCCTGGGTCCTCTGCAAGAGCAGCCAGAGCTCGACTGCTAAGCATCTCCAGTCCCTGGTGTGTTCATTCTTGAACCTATAAAACTCTCACTAAATTATATCACTAACGTGATTTTTTTATAACAATAAACTCAGATCCATTTGTAAAAATCCTGACACTTTTGTCTTTTCATCTGAATTCATTTTGAATCCTGGTTTTCATCTAAAACCACTTTTCAAACTTCCTTGCTACATTCTCCCTTACTTTTATGCCTTCCTTTTTGGGTAGTCCCTACTACCTTTTTGTTATGAGCTTCCTAGAAACTTAACTGTGGCAAGTTTTTAGAATTGTCAGTGCCTCTCCTTCCAGCAGCTGGGCTCTCCTGACCTGCTGACCTGATGTCAGAAACCAACGGGTGGAAGGAACAGGAAGGGCCACCTGGGCAGGAAGTGTTCTGACCACGCAGCAGCACAAGGAGCATTGGGGAACCACCGCTAGAGCAGCCACATTGTCTCCACACCTGGCTTTCATATTCCTTGGTATTTAAAATGAGATGCTGAAAAATCTGCCATGTACTAAAAAAATTAAAAACTGCTCAAAAATAAATTTTGTGAGAGACTCTTACCCAGAAGAGGACGGCGCTAGCACACAGGGTCATTCGGATGCATTTCCCGCAGGCAGTGAAAGGGATGCGTTCTTCTTCCTGATCAACAAGACACACCTAGTCATGGGTATTATTCCAGTAACGGTGTTCAACTCCTGATGTGTCAACAGAGCTCACGCTTAATTAAAAAAAACTAAGTTTGTAAGTACAATGTCCTTACTCCTGAGCTGTTAATAATTCAGACACACAAGGCTAAGTGCAGCATTTATTTATTAATTATTCATTTTGGTGCTGGGTATTGAACCCAGGGCCCCAAACCTGTCTGTTAAGTGCTCTTGCTCCAAGCCACACCTCAGTTCCAGCATTTGTTTTTTTAAATGAGTGTAGGGAATAATTCGGATGTTACGCATTCTGCCACAACCAAGGCCAAGGCAAGGCGTCCAGGTGTCTGGCTGTGCCATACTCCTGGGCTTACCCTGGCTTTAGAAATCACTGTGATAGTGAACCTGAGCTGGGGAAGGGCAGTGACTCACAGGACTTCATAAATACCAGCTGCCCCATCTGTGTTCTCAGCCTGAGACTTACATATTAATTTGGTATACCAATGAATTAAGTTTCCGTCTTGAGTTTACCTAGAGAAGAAAGCAAGACTTCCAGCTGACCTGGAAGAGCGGCCAGAGTACAGTCCTAGCCGCCAGCTGACCCGGAAGAGCGGCCAGAGTACAGTCCTAGCCGCCAGCTGACCCGGAAGAGCGGCCAGAGTACAGTCCTAGCCGCCAGCCTTAGATGGCATTTACTCTGTGCCAGACACTCTGCTAAGTGGGTTCTATGCAAGAACTCACTCAACCCTCATAACAACAACGTGGAAACAACCCTATCATTCCCATTTTATGGATGAGGAAACTGAGGTCCAGACCCAGGCTCAAAAAGTGAAATGAGGAGGAAATAAAGACAAGTGCGGTTTCACTTAGAATTTCTGAACAAGTAGCCTGTCAATGAGAATTTAATTGTTATTAGGTGACAATTTTAAATATAAAATTGGAAGGCTTAAATGAGCAGATGTCTTTGCTTCAGGATACTCTGCAGGTTGCTGATACTACAGGCTCCTGTCAGCATTCCAAACACACTACGAACATCTCAGTTTGTCTGAGCTTCAAGCTTCCGTACCAGAACATCTACCATTAGCAAGGCAGGCTCTGACCTGTCCTCTCCAGTGAACAGCGGAGCTGTTCAGAATGGGAAGCATGAGCACTCCCTGCATTCCAAGAGAAAAATCACCCTCTACTCAGAACCTAACCTCATTTCTACTAAGCGTCTAAAACGAGGGTGCTTGCCAGGCGTGGTGGCGCATGCCTTTAATCCCAGCACTCGGGAGGCAGAGGCAGGCGGATCTCTGTGAGTTCAAGGCCAGCCTGGTCTACATAGTGAGTTCCAGGACAGCTGGGGCTAAAGGGAGACCCTGTCTCAAAAAAGACAAAACAAAACAAAACAAAACAAAAAAACAAACCAACGAGGGTGCTGAACTGCCCCCTCCAGTCCCTTTTAGTGCCAACATTCTGTAAACCACGAGTTCAAGTAATGGACTGTATAGCTGGACATCCTCAGATGCACTTGGTAAAAGAATTTCCCTTCCAGGAGCAACTCCTATTCAAAACCCACTGCTCCCATGCCGATGACTTCAAGTACAATCAGCTCTAAATTTCTTGTGCTGATAGAAACTGAAATACTGCAGAAGACTCAGAAATCAGCTGTTGGAGGGTTTGGAATATATACAGAGATTTATGGCTTTATTTATTATTTGTCAGCCATAGCAGTGGCAGCAAGTACATTTTCCAGTGACGTAAAATGCCTTGCAGTGCTGGCACGGGCTCCTAAACATGTGTGCCCCTCTTTCAACCTCTTGACTTTAGAATAAGAGCCCCACTATTTTGTGCACATCCTGGTCAGGTGGGGCAGTGACTGAGGGGGTCGAGTGCCAAGACTGTAACGAAGCTGCTTGTGAAGACTGAGCATCATCTAGAAAGGCCAGCATAGCTTCCCTTAGACAACCGTGTCATAATCTATTATTATTATTTGCATTTTCACTATTATTGTAAAATAAGGGATCACAACTGTTTCCTATGTGCACCTTCGGAGCAATGCCCAGGACACACCCAGGCTACTCAGCACTTCAGCCAGGCCGTGATGGGCCCAGGCATCTGTAGTGTAAGCTCCATGATGATCCGGTCAACCGCAGTGTTGAGGACCCAGTAGTGAATCTTTACAGTGCACCCGAATGGACCCTCCTACCTGAGTGATCTCATTGATCACCACGTGAGTGCACTGGGCTTCATATTCTGGTCGGGGTTGTTCTTCGTGCTGAAGCTCAACGGTGTCCCATTCATACTCCAGTTCTGCCTGGCGCCGCTTCCAAAACTCCAAAAACAAGGTAACTGATGAGAGAAGGGACGTGTGCATCCTTAACAGCGGTGCCCAGAACACCACAATGGGCATTAATCAGTCTAATTTATAAGGGACCTAATATAGCTAAAGAGAGAAAATGTTGGTAATTTACACACATTGTGAGATACAATAGCTTATGGGGGGGTGATAGGATGGTCAGAGGCTTGTGTGTTGTAACACTAACGCTTGCTACCCACACTTTGCCAATTGAAAACACAAATAATTCATTATTCAAGAGCTGTTCATAGCTCAGCCATTGCTCTGCCTTTCCATATATCCCTCTGTCCTTCCTTTCCTTCTTTCCTCAGGATCTGGGGGAGAAAGGAACACTTTGGTACTTTCCAAATAAGCTAAAATAATATTCTTTCATATAGAAAACCGCTATTTTCCTCAATCTTATATAAATATGAAAAATTAGGGACTTTTTAAAAATAATCTGTAACTCAAAATACTAAGGACAGACGTTAAATGTTAATCGAAGAAATATTTTTGGGGTAATTCCCTGCCTCTTCTAATTAGCCGCTGTCCCTAAACCCTATTATACAAAAATTCTCGAATTACCAGCATTCTGTTCAAAGTTACTTTTCAAGTGTCCACTATATGCTAAGAACAAAGAAAAAGACAGCCTCTACTTCAAGGAGCTCCTACATGTGTGAGGGTGACAGGCACTAGAGACAAAGATGGGCACAGGCTACTCAGGACACACAGTCACAACCTCCAACAATGTTGTGGGGACAGTCTCCCAGGAGGGTCTCACCATGTGGTAAGTCTCGGACAGATGAGCAGGTGAGGGGTGGAGGTGGCAGGTGGAATGTTAAGAAAGCCACACATGAAGTCACAGAGGCCAGGGCACTGCTCTGCTCTGGCTGTGAGGGAGGGAAGGGTACACTGAGGAGTGGCAGGCCTGCAGGGACAGATGACAAGAGTCCTGAGGACCGTGAAGGAGTCAGGAGTTTAATAAAGGTGGAGGAGGCACTGGAGTTGGTCTAGAGTGAACACAGGCGCAGGGCAACCTACCCATAGGCACCTGAGGAGGAACCATGTTTGAGGAAATGTTGAGGTGGACTGAAGAGATACAGGTGTGAAGAAGGGGCCAGAGGGACAGAATGCTGGCGGGGGCTTCTGATTTCAGCAGTGGCTTTGACTCTATTGTAGTAAAGAGGAGCAGGTCTCATGACAGAAGATAACTGGTTTGGTTATGACTAGGTGCCTGTGGGTTACTCAGGTGAGATGGCCAGTGGGCAGGTGTCTAGTCTAGAGGTCAGGAGAGTGCCGGCCAAATCAGGAGTCCTCAGGGTTTTAAGTGTCGGCTGGGGCTTGACTTGGGGTAGATGAAATCTCTAAATGAGGTGTCTGCAGCCTAGTAGTTCTTACCAGGCTGGATATAAGAGGCTGTGGGGAAGCTTTAAAAAAGCCCCGAGTCCAGGAACCTGCCCTGAGATTCTGACTTAACCAGTCTGGAATGAGGCCTGAGCATAGGGTTTTGTTTTTTTTTTTTTAATTTTTTTTTATTTTTAAGTAGCAGCTAGGGTTGAGACCTAGTCCTGTAGACCTGCATGGACAGCCTGAGGAACAGGAGGAGAGGCTGGGATGTAGGGGGGGGACAGACCTGAACTCAATACTTTAAGAGTAGCTAAATGATTAAAGCACTGACTTCCCAGCTGTGCTGGTTATGACTACTTCAATAAGTTAGAGAAGGCCTGGGGGCTGGAATCAGGTTCAGCCTGTTGAGGGTTTAGTAGACAGAATGCTGGCTCCACTAAAAAGCTTCCAGACCTTGCGTGTCCTTGAACCTGCCCATGGGGAAATGAGGTAACTGCCTATCACTGGATGAATACCTTCAGGACACTAGGTCGTTCTGTGGACAAGCTGTGTGACCAGCTTTTGTGGCCCACATGAGCTATGCTGGCCTCAGACACTTCTAAGTGACCCCAGTTAGAGGGTGTGAGAGCTGTGTTCTTTTTGAGAGAAGTGCAGTTTCACTGGAACAGAACAGCTATGAGGGACAGGGCTGCAACTTAGCAGTGCTTAGCAGAGGTAGAAAAAGAGCAGTTTATTTCCTGTCAGTCCCTCCTCTCTTCAACACATGCAGCAGGCGCACAGGCCTGACCTACATTTACTTGTAGGCTTACTGTCTGTTGTACCTAGAATGTCACCTTCCCGTGGGCAGGGATTTTGTTTTGTTCACAGGATGAAACACGAGCACACAGTAGGCACTTAATGAGCAGTGCACTGGATGAATGAATTGAAGGAAACTATGCTATAGAAACTGAGTGGACCCCTCTGGGAGCGTGTCCTCTCAGAGCCCCGGCTGACACCACCTGCCGGCCTCTGTGTGTGACTGTCCACTCCCACCACCCTGCTCTGTCAGTCCACTTGGGCCCAACTCTTTGTTTCATTGTTTCTTTGTATTATTTTCCTTTTACATTCCATCAATTTCTGCCTTCATCTTAATTATTTCTTTCTAGCTGATTGGAGGTTTAGCTTATTCTTGTTTTTCCAAGGCCCTAAGGTACACGGCTGTTATTTATTTCAGTGATTTTCTAATGGAGGCACTTGTAACTATGAACTTTCCTTCTGGACCATTTTCACTGTATCCTTTAGTGTGCTGTGTTTTCATGATGTTTGATTCTAGTTTCATCTCGATTTGTTCAATGCCCCACTCACAGTGTGCTTTTGATCTTCAAGACCTTGTGTATTTCCTATAGTCACTTTAGTTTTCCTAGATTTATTGAGACTTGCTTTATGTCCTATTATATGGCCTATTTTGGAGGAAGTTCCATAGGCTACTGAGACTGTGCTTTTGGGTGTTAGGATGGGGTGTTTGCTAGCTGTTAAACCCATTTGATCTATGATTCATTTAAATCAGATGCATCTCCGTGGGGCTGACATTTTCTAATCCATCCTTATTTTTCAGAGTCCCAAACAATACATAATCATATCAAAATATAATTATATCAACAAAATAAACGTTTGTGCATCTTTCTAAAAGCCTGATACGAACCTGAAAATATACACTGCATTTTGTTACTGATCCAAGGGCTGACAACGGTCAAACTGCTCAGAGTTTTCTTATAGAACACCATGCTTGTCACTGCATCTGAGTCTGGATGTAATTAATTTACCTTAGCGCCTCTTTCCTCACCATTAAAATCATGGCATTTACTCAGAATCTATGTAGCAACTCTATCAGTAGGAGCAGATTCATGAAAATAAACTTTTCTCACTAAAAGCAACATAAGCAACTGCCCTACTCTCTGAACTTGAACACAGGGTTGGAAGCTGCCTACTTCAGGGGCAGTTCTACCTCCAAAGTGATAGGATTTCCATGTGAGCAAGAAGTGGCCTGGTGGGAACCAACTAGCTGCTCACAAATCTTCAACCTTGTAGGCAAACCCCTGGGAGTTTCAAGAGGGGTAGGTATTTGGAAGTTCCTTGGTTCACACACAATCAAGGTCTCTGTGGGGTGCAATCACCCAGTGTTTTGGAGTGCTCCAAGGACCTGTCACTGTGGACTCACATGGCAGTGCATCCCAGGAAGGAAGCCCTCAACAACTCAAGCATGATCAGAAAGGAATTACTGGTCTGAATTCTTTGCTGCCTCCCTATGCTACAGCAATGAACAGTTCTTGGTATAAGAACACCACACCCGGAGGCTCCAGGTAGTCACACGCAGCTACACCTCTTCTACCAACACGTGACAAGAGCTGAAGGAGGGCTGCACGGGTCCTGGGAATCAAAACCGGCTTCTCCTCTTAATCAGTATAGTATTATTACATCTAAAGAAAATATGCCTTGTTCGGGTTCTCTGTTATGCAAGTAGAAGTCTCTTCATGTCCGGATAGCTCACGAGCTTGGAAACCATGTGCTGCAGATTCCTTTCATAGCAGAGTGCCTTCCTGGCATCTTCCTTGACTCTTCTTTTAAAGTGCTCGCCACAAATACATGCCCTCTGGCACAGGAGTTACCAGGTTTTAATCAGGCGTTGTCTGATAGCCTGATAGAAGCCCACCGCCCTATGTAAATGAGGCATCCTAAAAGTACCTATCAGCTAAGACTTCTTCTGCTGTCTCTACACTATAAATAGTCCTAGTTTTACCCCAATAAAGTTGGAGCTGGATCACTTAGACTCGGAACTGGATCACTTAGACTCGGAGTTGGATCACTTAGACTTGTAGCTGGATCACTTAGACTTGGAGCTGGAGCTGAATCACTGAGATCTGAGCTGAGTCACTTGTCTTGAGCTGTAACACTAAATCCTGTGATCCAGTCTCCCCGGGGGGCGCTATTCCTCCATTATCGGCCCACGGATACCCCAGCTTTTGCCACCTCCATGCCTCTTCCCTGTGGAGTTCACTGGCCAGGAACTCCGCAATCCTGAGGAAAGGTACAAGGGTGTAATAGAGGCGGGATTCCGACTAGATAATACTCTAGTAGCAGAGGAAGCTCTCCGCTCCAGAGAAGTGTGTAGCCATCAGCTACAGCCAGCATCAGAGAAGTCTGCGCACCTGCCGTCTCCAGAGAGGCGCGGCCGGCTAGGCCTGCCAGCGGCTAGCCAGCGGGACCAGAACCACGCGGGGAGAGTGCACGCACACCTAACCCTGGGCCACATCCAGAGTGAGTGCGCCCGGGAGCCCAGGCGCACTCCCCACATCTCTTGCGGCCAGACTCACGCCAGGACTAGCCAGGTGTGGCGGAGACCCCAGGGTGCCCGCACACAGCACGCCGGGGGTCTAGCGACCCACCCCATAATGCCTCAGGTGAACAAACACACAAAAAGGGGTTCAGAGGGGTAGAGTATTATGTTTTGCAACATGAGAGGGTAAGACACACAACTCTGACAGGTGGTGGCGTTCTGGCTGTGAAGGTCTGAGGTGCTTTAAAGGCCTCTTAACTCTTCAGACCTCATTACTCATGAAGTCTTATGAGGCAGATTAGCTAACTCAGCCTCTTATCCTTACTAACTCAGACTCTTGCAGCTAGGAAGGATACTAGAAATGACTTCTTTTAGACGTGTATGAGTGTATTGCTTGCATGTGTGTAAATGCATTTGTATCATGCAATGCCCAAGGAGGTCAGATGAGGGCGTCAGATCCCCTGGAACTGGAGTTAAGGACAGTTAGCCACCATGTGGCTGCTAGGAACTGAACCTGGGTTCTATGCAAGAGCAGCCAGTGCTCTTAACCACTGAGCCATCTCTCCAGCCCCTAAAAATGACTTTCAGCATGCTCCTCAGATGCCTCTGTGTGTCACTCAAGTGGAGACAGAAGAGCAAGCAGCAGAAGCAGCCCAGGTCTGGGACTAACAGCTGCAGCTGGTTTCCTGACCCCCAGTGCAGCTCGCTGAGTTTTCTGATTCCCTATATCTTTAGGACCCAGGAGTCTAGCGCTTTCCTGGAAATCACTCATAAAACCAAGCCCTCATATGTGACAAGTGAAAACTGGTGTCATATAATCAAAAGCCTAAGCCTAAGGGAGAGTCTGGTAGAACCGGGCGATGAAGAATGGGGAGGGTGAGGTGTTGAGAACATTTACTTCAACCACAGCTTGTGCTTAGGGCTCCCTGGGTCGGCAGGGCTGGTCTGGCCTACACCGAGGGCATTTCCAGGTAAGCATATGATCTCTAATATATATATTATAAAGATTTTTCTTCCCTCAACTTTTATGATTTCTAGAGAGCAGAAAAATATTCTGAGTGCAGAATATTCTACACAAAAGGCAACGTTCCGGGAGTGGACCGTGGTGATGATGAGTTACCTCACATGAGCCCCCTGCCTGCCAGCTCTGCAGTTTCAGAGTTCTTGTAATGAGGTTCCCAGCAGTAGCTCTCATAAGGCAGAAGTAACAAGGAAAGCAACATAAAGCACTTAAAGAATTCATCAAAATACAGATCCTTAAAGATGTACATGGGATGCTCTAAGCAACTCACACATTTTCTGCATTTTAAAATCAGATGAGTTAGATCAGCCTGATCCGTAAGGCAGTTCTACAAACAAGATGTAGTTAATGATCGGAGAAAGGAAGGCTAGCTGAGGAAAGCTGATGCTTGTCTTTCCTGTATCAAAATTAATAGGTATTTTGCTTTATTTAAAATATCTTCTGTTGGAATTGCGGAGATGACAAATTTTGCTGAGGCTTTGGCTAAGACAACATGGAGAGCGCTGACTCACATACAGCGCTCTAAGCTATTCCTAAAAGTGACGCATGTATTGCTTAGAACACAGACCGTCATAATACACGAATCTGATCCAAAGCCTCACTCACACCAGGCAAGCATTCTACACCGAGCTGCATCCCCAGCCCTCTTAATTCATTCATGTCAGTAAAAACCCATTAAATGTCTGAATGACAGTGTTACCTGTTGGGTAAGTCTGGTCACCTTACACTTCACTCTTCCCAAGAGTGTCTGCAGATATTTCTTAAAGGTTTACAAATCAGCTGGGTAACCTGCAGTTTTCCATCTGGTGGCTCTTGATAGGTATAACCACTGCGGACCAGCCCTTCAATCACTATCTTCGTGAGTCTCTCAAGACGAGAGACATGGTTCAGTTCCTCCCCCACATGTTCTGTAACCTGACTCTACTGACCTCAACCTACACAATAAAATTGGAAACTCATTTACGTTTGAAAATGGAAATGATCTTTCTACATTAGAACATTTATATCCATTAAACATTTGAAAGTCTGCATTTAAAGGAAATACTTGCCTCGTTACATTAATGATGCTACACAGAATAAATAAGATAAACATAGTGTTCAGTTCCTATGCACAGCTAACACCTGTTGGACTACACCTGTTCTGTTATTTCAGAGAATGTGCTATTATTACCACGGCAAACGGAAACACACTTTTCATTGATGCAGGCTCACTCATGCTCCCGGCATTGCTGTTCCTCCCGCCCCTCTCAGGCTCCCAGCTGTGGGAATTGGTACATCACAGGGTGAGCACCCCTCATCTACAAACCTGAAATCCGAAAGGCTTTGAGAACTGACAAGACTCAAAATGTTCAGATTCTGGATCATTTTAGATTTGGTCATTTTGAATTAAGGATGTTCCTGTGGTAAAGTCTATGCAAGTAAAAATATGAAGAGAAGAAAGCCAACAACTCTGAGTTCTGAAGCACTTCCGGTCCCAAGCATGCTGAATCAGAGACACTGAGGCTGTAAAGCTCCAGGGACACAGGCCCCCATGGTCTCCTCCCTCAATGACTCAGGCTCGGCCACCTGACTTCCTGCCACTGACTGGACCTTAGCAAACGAGGCAACCATAGGCTTAAACACTGCCCAAGATCACTACTGCACCAGTGGGCAGGTCTTGCTGGACAGGTCATACCAGCGTGTGACTACTACATTACCAACTGCTTTCTCATTGGATTTGAGGCATGCTCCACAGAAGGGATTCATGTCTGGTACTGTGAACCAGGTCAAAAGTCCACGACTAGGGAAGTCATACACCCTACAACTGTTGCTTTGGTAAACGGCCATATTGTCAAACTGCCATCTAAATATTTATTTTACACCCATAGACCTGGGCAGCAGTTCGAGAAGCTTTTGTTTACAATGGCATCCGTGAATGCAGAGACTCCTAAGAAGTGAAAGGGCTGAGAGTAAGTAACTTTGAGTGTTTAGCCCTATATAGGGCATCTTTATCAAACCCCCACCCCACCAGGGCCCAGGAATGGGGCAGAAGAAGAGGCAGGACAAATGTGAGACGCAGAGGGCAGGGTGGGGTCCTGTGACACGCAGTCTTCTGGACTCGGGACAGCTGCTGCACTCATGAACTCACAGCAGCGGTGGTTAGCTGCACTTTCAGCATGGTTTGGGGAGTTCATGACGTTCCAGTCCTAACTGAGAAGCTGCTGGCAGTTGATAGCTGATGGGAGAGGGAGAATCATTTTTCCCTGAGGGGTGGCCACTGAGGCAGGTTGTCCACGCTCCTGTAGATGGCCCCACACCCAGCTCATACCGACAGCACTAATTGGACTTAGTGTGTTACATTAAAAAAAGATTAAAAATAAAAAGAAGATAAAAAATTGGGAGGGAGAAATGTTAGGATCTGGGGGGGGGATGGGGGAAGATATGATCATATTTCATTGTATAAATGTTTTTCACATCCCATGTGCTGTAACTTGCCTTCCTGTGCTTCTTGTAGCTCTGGACTATTTGAGAGTGACAGACCACGTGGGACATAAGGAGGGGCCCCTCAGACCGAGTCACGTGTCTTCCTGCTAGACCATCTAGCTACAGTGAAGCCACCAGTTCACTAAAGAGATCAGCCAAGCCAGGCCATGTGTGACCCAGAGAATTGTGGAGAAAGAATGAAAGGAGAAACCAGGTTTGTTGCTTAGTCCCCTACATTTTAAGGTAGATTTTCATACAGGAAAATTGAAATGACACTTACAAAAGGAGCTGCAGGGGGGTTGAAGCTTAGTCAATAAAGGTGGCTTTGATGGCTTACATAAAACTGTATCATATTATCAGATGTACTATATGAGAAAAATGAAAAAAACTTACCCCACACTCCCATAAATACCGCAAAGACCAGGGTTCCAAAACTGTCAAAGATGCACAATTTCTGGAAAATATTAAAATAAGATACAAATAAATAAAGGTCTTCACTTATTAGATTGTAGCAAATACACAGTGCTTTGTATATTCCGCAGCGTGAAGTTCTGAAGTTGATAGCAGATTAAGTCACCATGTGTACGACATCTTCGTAGATGGAATTTCTCGCCCTTTTGAAAGCAAGCAGCCTTTGCCATCTTAGCCTGAGTGCATTTTCAATGGACTCTCACCGTACTGCGGTAAAGACTGTACTCGGTTACAGCTCCCACCAGGCTTAGGCTATGGCTCTTATGAGCTGTCACAGAGAAAGAGAAACAGAATGGCTCCAAGAATCTAGTGCCTTCTAAGCAACTTTTAAAATTTATTTATATTTTATATATATGAATGTATTGCCTGCATGTATGCAGATGCCCTCATGTCAGGCAATACCTATGGAGGCCAGAAGAACAGTGTCAGATCCACTGAACTGGAGTTAAGTCACTAGCAGCTATGTGGGCACTGGGAACTGAATCTGGGTCCTCTGCAAGAACAGCTGGTGCTCTTACCCCCCTGAGCCCTCTCTCCAGCCCACTCTGAGCTCCTTTATGATTTTCCTCTTATCACTGTTTCATTCCCTTCAGAAAATAAGTTCCGAAATCCTCCTTTTCTTATTAAAAAGAACTCCAAAGCTGGGGGTTATGGGAGAAGGCGCTCCTCCAGGAAAGCTCTGCTTACTCCAACCCAATGTGGCTAACGGGTGCTTTTGCGGGGATAAAGAATGCGCAGATGCCTCTGCTGACGTCACCAGCATAGCACCCGGGAACGATGCCCACCGCACCAAAGGTGATACCCCCACCGCTTCTCCCCAGCCAGAGCTCTGCTGGAACACACAGCTGTCTTTAACTTCCCGGAAAAAAAATCTTTCCATTGGTTATCTATTTTTCATTAGTGAGCATTTAAATTTTTCCTAAAGAAAAAAAATAAATAAATAAACCCCCCCAAAAAACCCACCTTCAAAGATAAGGGAAGAAGTGGGGACCAGGTACTAGGTCTACTTTACAACAGCTCATTATGAAGAGCAAAGGGGGTGGGGAGTAAAAGAGAGGCTAGCCGGGAACAAAACAAACTTTTCAGATGGTAACATCCAAAGCTGTCTCTGAGTAGGAAGTCGATCTTGCTTTAGGTAGTTTTGAGTTGCTTTTTATACTTTATATAAAATGGTAAATTTTCATCTCGGCAAAATCATTAGTTATTTTCATAAAAGGATATATACCTAGCAATGTCCTCATTCACCTGCTTTACAAAACAAATATGTGTCCCTTTGATCTTCCATGTAGCCCTTGATCTAACAGCAGGATTCAAAACTGTCTCATCCAATAATTCCTCTTAAAAAATCCAGTGCAGACTGCTCTTGCAGAGGACTTGGGTTTGATTCCCAGCACCCACGTAGAGGCTGATAACCATCCGTAACTCCAGTTCCAGGGGATCCAATGCCTTCTTCTTGCCTCTGCAGGCACTGCACGACACAGGTGCACTTACACACTCATAAACATAAAATAAAAATAATAAAAATTAAATAAAATCCAGTGCAAGGAAGATGGAATTAATACCATATGATTGCTCTGGAGAACACAATAGAAGTTTGCATTCCATAAACCACATTTTCAATAGTGTCTAGCTTTGACTCTTCCAAACCATCTTCTCTAAGATGTCTTTGAATATTTGCTTTACACTTTGTTGCAAATAACCATAAGCAAAGTGCTCTGAAAATATTCGGCATGTACAGTCCTGTGAAGACCCTGTCCAATGCCACTTCCATTTTAGGAATCAGTACAAGCCTTTCCTTTAGGATCATTCTACTTGTGTAACACTTCTGCCCCACACACCTTGGGAAGTCACTCTACCTGTGACTCCTCAGTAGCCATACTCTTTGGGGAAAAGTCAATGGAAATCATCTATCGGTGATAGAGAAAAAAAACCAACCCATCAACCCTAGAAAGCAGCACACAAGAGCAAGGTCAACCACCTTTATAATCAAGGTCAACCACCTGCTAGCTCACGATGAAAAACATGCCCGGCTCCCCAGGAGGGGACTGGGCTGGATGAAGTCACCATTCTAGCCACATGCCTGAGGATGAAGGACAAGAATGTGGTATTATCAGAAAAAGAACACTGAAAAGTGTCAAACAGGCCCAGTGAGAGGGCTCAGCAGGTCAAGGTGCCTGCTGCACAGGACTTGGGTTCACTCCTCAGAACCCAAGTAAAGTGGAAGAGGAGAGAACCGACTCCACAAAGTTGTCCTCTGACGTCCACACATGTATCACAGCATGTGTGCTGGCCCTCATACACAATCATGCAAACACACATATAACAGTGATGATGATGATATATAAAATAAGACATTGCAACAGTATTATAATACCACACTGTTAAAAATCAGACTTCAGGGGAGTGGACCACAATGTTCTAGGGCCGCAATGATTCCTAGCCTCTCATGGAAGGACAAGGGGATAGAGAAGAGTCAAGACAGGATCAATGAGTCAAGACTCCTAAGGGGGAGGCTCTGGAGCACTGGGCAGTCTTCCTCCCCGCCCCCCCCCCCCCCCCCCGCCCCCGTTTGCTTCTCAGTAAACTCTGGCACTACCTCCAGGTGTGTGCTAACCATTCTGGGTCTTAAGAGCTCAGCACTGCCTGCTGGTATAAGGGGCATCACATGTTTTTTATGAGAATGTACTGAAGCAAAGACCTTTTCTCACTTATAAACAAGCCTTCCACAGTCTGCATCTGACCAACAGGTCTTTAAACTTCCAAGCACAGTTTCTGTATACTTCGAAAGGGTGAAAACACAAATTTCACACATACAAATTGTAGGTTTGATGAGTATAAATTTCAGAAGCACAAAGTTGAGGTTTCTACTCACTTGAACTAAGGAAAATATCTGCAGTAGTGAATCTATGGCTCCTTGAGGATATAGCTCAGTGATCGAGCACTTCCCTAGCATGAGTGAGGCCTTACGATTAAACCCCACCGCTGAAAAAAATTCCTCTCAAAATAGCCGAGTTTGGGATTTCTTCTTTGAATATTTGAGATACTCAAGTGGTTTCAAACCTGCCATTTTCTTATAATCCCTAAGACTTCTGATAAGCCATTTACTCTCAATTCATGATCTATGAAAGTAGAATAAACGTATGCACTGCACTGTGCTGGGTAGTGGAGAAATGCCTTTCTGAATTCCTCAGAGGGGACAAAAGCCATGTAATTTGTATGTTATACTTAAATGATTAGTATATGCAAATATTGGAATAATACAAATTACCTTGGAGGACTCGCAGGTAATATTCAGTCTCCAGAATGGACACAGCCTGTCACACTGGGGACACATCAGGATCTGGCCACCAATGTCAGGGTCACAGACCTCTTTACTAAAGGAGAAAGAGAAATAAAACAACTACAAAATTTTAGTGAAAGCCTTTCCCTTTCTATCAGTATAACAAAGCCCAACAACCAGCCATGGCAAACAGCAGCACTGAACACTACGAAACTAGAGCAGGTGACATTAACTACTCTGAAAATGCGTATTTAATGGTAAGCATTCAGCATTTTCTTCAGCTCAGAATAATGAAGGATCCTGCCATGATGACTTCTTTGTAGTCAGAAGCCTCTGCCAGCACAAAGAAACCAAGGAAAAAAAACCATGAATGCTGGTAAGGAAGAAACAAACCATCATCACTTGCAGATTACCCAACTGTCTCCACAACATCCCTGAAGCTGTCACTCTCTATAAAACCTTTCCCCACCCATTTGCATTTGAAATTGTGTTTCTTCGCCTCCTTCTCTGAGCCACAGACACAGCAACATAAAAACCTTTCTACTGGACTAATCCTTATCTTCACTGTACTATTCGTCTAGCCTAGAATCCATAGATATTCAGAATACGTTTATCAAAGTTTGCTGGACATAAAATCAATATATAAAGTATACACAAGGAAACAAGACAGTTTCAAACTATCCACTTGTAATGATTGGGAAATAATTTTTAAAAATATTTATTTATTTTATTATTATTTTATTTTATGTACAAATGTATTGCCTATGTGTGTAAGTGCACCTATGTCATGCAATGCCCACAGAGGTTAGAAGAGGTGTTGGATTCCCCTGGAACTGGAATTATAGATGGTTGTTAGCCACCATGTGGGTGCTGGGGATCAAACCCAAGTCCTCTGTAAGAGCAGTCAGTGCTCTTAACTGATGAGCCGTCTCTCCAGCCCTGGGAAATAATATTTAAAATGCTATTTTCAATAGGTTAACAAGTATGAAATATCTGGGAATAAATTCGATCCAAGATGTGTTAAGATTTATGTGGCAAAAACTCTTTCAGGAATACAGTGAAGACCTACACAATCATTCTCAGAGTTTGGGAAAAAGTATTTATGTTAGATGTCTTCTGTTTGAGCTACCGATCTCAGGGAAGAGCAAAAACTCAGGACAAGAGTTTTTAGCCTAATAAAGGGCTAATAACGGGTTACGGGCAAAGCAAACCAGCAACAGCACAAAATGAAGTGTTCAGAGAAAGAGCTCTGCCTTTCTGCCCATACAAAGCTGACTAATGACATATCTGGCCTCCAAATTAGGAAGGCGGGAACTGACATTTCAATAAACGGTGTTGGTTCAATAGACTGTCTATATGGAAAAACATGAAATTAGACCCTAATCATATGACATAAAAATCAATTCTATGTGAGAAGTGAGAATACCAAGTATGCCAACCAATGATAAAAAACCAGAATATCCACATAATCTCAGATTAAGGAGAGATGCCAAAACATGAACCCAAACACCACCGAGGAACTACTGATACAGTCAAGGTTTATAAAAAGCAAGAATGCCTGTCCAGGACTACACTGGCCACAAGCTGGTAAAAGTTCTGTGAAGGAAAGAATATTTGAAGAATTCCAAATTAATGGGAACTAAAACAAGAGGTTGCCAGATGGACCCTGTGGGTGTGTGGCTAGAGCTGGGCGGGCGGGGTGACCTTGCAAACAACCCAGTGAGAACAAAGGGGCCTGGGAAGCACTCTGAATTAGCTGAGTGAAGAGCTCAGAAAACCCATTCCTTCCTAAAAGCAGCGAGAGCAACGACAGAAATGTCAAGCTCGCCTTTTCCAGGACTCTGGAGGTTAACCAAGTGCTTGCAGTGATCTGAGGAACATTTATGGGGGGAGGGGGCTAATCTGAAAGAACAGAGCTTTGTAATATTTTAACTAGACCAGTTCCCACCCCACCCCCCAGCTTTTAGCTGTGAACAAGGGTGGCCCAGCAGCCACTGAATGAGCTACCTCTGACACCCCACCCTCAGGGGCGTCAGTATCAGACTTGTTAAGCAGCTCTTTGGAAAAGCTTCCTGTGAGCTTTGTCATTTTAGACCTCATCCTCAGAGCTCACACTGTGCAAACAGCCCAACCCACCAAGTGGTGGCACCTCCACCCCCACAAGCATCATTTAACATCACAGCTGTAGAGGCAGTAATAACAGTAAAGATGAACCCACAAACTTTAAAAGGAAGATTAGGGACCGGAGTAGCCATAGAAGGTTTTCAAACCCTCCACTGTATTTGTTGGGATTATGGAAGGCTACGTGCATGCGTAGGGCAGTGTGTAGGCTAGAAAGACCTGGAGGTTAACCCCGACGTTCTGCACAAGCCAGAAGGGAAGGCTGAGTTGAAAACTATACTAAGTGTCTCACACACCCAGGCACAGAAGAGGACTAGGTTCAGCACTGCTGAACTCACCAGCCAATCCAACTGGTATCTAACAACTACACTGACTGAACACAGACTTCAGTGCCCCCTGAAGACAGAGCAGAATCGTTCCAGGAAAGGAACTGAGCAAAAGCAGCAGAGGCAGCGCAGGGAAGGGAAGCAGCAGCCCGTCCTGAGGGGAATATGATCTCCAGTTCCACAGCACAGAATTTAAAACACCGAGTTCTCAGCATAAAAGTCACAAAGCACACCAAAAACCAGACGGGTATGGCCTTAACCCAGTCAGGCCTGGCCCTGAGAACACACTACATTTATTAGACAAAGCCTCTATTTATTTATTTTTTAAGATTTTATTTATTTATTTTATGTATGTGAGTGTTTTGTCTGTGAATACGTCTATGCACCATGTTTGTAAGCCTGCAGAAGAAGGCGTTGGATCCCCTGGAACTGGAGTTATGAATGACTGTTAGCCACCATAACCCAGGCCCCCTGCAAGAGCAGGAAGTGCTCTTATCTCCCTAGCCCCCTGAACAAAGCCTTTAAATAAACATTTATACAAATTTCAAGAACTAAAGAAAATCATGCCTACTGAATTAAAGAACTTAAGCCAAGCACAGGGGGTCCTCGGCAGACGGGAAACTTGAGGCTGTATCTATTGCAGTTATACAGTTTGAGGAATGGAAAGACAAACATGAATCCAGCTTCAGAGACCAGTGGGACACCACCAAACAACACACACACACACACACACACACACACACTGTGGACGTTCCAGGAGAAGAGAAAGGGTTGAAGGAACACAGAGGAATGACTGCAAACTTCCTAGCTGGGTGAAAGCATTTGTCTTTACATCCGGGAAACTCAGCAAGCTCTGAGCAGAATACACTCAGCGAGATTCAAACCTGGGCCCGCCATCCTCTCAGTGTGAGTCACAGCACAGACTCTTGACAGCAGAGAGAAACATGTGACTTGTCACCTACAAAGGCCCCTCAGTGAGGTAAAAGCTGACCCTTTATCTGAAACTGCCGCCCAGAAGCAGAGGGATAATGTATGCTAAGTGAGAAGAAAAATGCTGTCCACTACACCAGCAACAGTAGAGGAGCAGTTAAGGCAAGTAAAGAAAAAGCAGTGACCGTTCTCAGACCACGGGAGGGTACAACATTCTCTCCAGGGCACGCACAACCTCGTGAGACACCAAGTTTGGTACCTTGATCTTGAACTTCTTCTAACCTCTGAAACTGTGAGAAATAAGTTTATGATTTTTCGAAACTACCCAGTCTGTTCTAATGGCTCAAACAGATAACAAAATCTGCTAAGGGACTTCTAGTCTGAATATATAAAGAGCACTTAATAACAAGTCAACACAATTAAAACAGGCAAAAGATTTGGAAAGACATTTCTTTAAAGTTAGACTACTGTTCAACACATGACAAGAAGTTCAACATCAACCAGCATTAGGAATAAAATTCGAAACAGTCGTAACATGCCACCTCATACCAACTAGGATGGGTAATATAAAGATAAAACCAAGAAAACAAGTGCTCACTAGGAGCTGGAGAAATGGGAATCCTCACACGTGGCTGTTGGGAATGTAAAATGGCACAGCCACTTTGAAATACTCTGGATATTCCAGTGACTCCATTCTTTGTTATAGTCTCAAGAGATGAGTGCACAGCAGACATATTTGTAATAGCCCCAAGTGTCAATAGCCCCAAACACCCATCAGTGGATGACTGCATAAGCAACACAGCAAACCCATGCAATGGTTGTATTTGGTCCCAAAGGGGACTGAGATATCAGTAAATGCGATAACAAAGAACCTTAAGTGATGTAGTGAACAACAGGAGCCGGTCACCAAGGCTGCATGCGCCAGTTTCACTTATGCAGTGTCTACCACAGATCCATAGATACAAAAGTTAAATTAGTGGCTTCCAGGGGCTAAGGGAATGGGGAGTTAGGGGATGACTGCTAATAGGCACTGGTTTCTTTTGGGAGTGATGAAATGTTCTAGACTATGACAGCGGTGCTGACTGTTCAAGTCTGTGAATGTACTTCAATTACCTGGATTGCAACACTTTAAATGGGTGAATTTTATAGTATATGAATATCTCAGTTAAGCTATAAATTAAACAATTTAAATTCAAGTAGGCATTTTATAGAAAAGGAACACCTGAGTAGCGTATATGTGTTTCCAGAAATACACAACTTAAATGTATCTTTTACAGCTATAAATCTGTGATTAAAATTCAGTGCAAGTGTAAAGGGATGTAAGTACGAAACTGAATTCTTTGCAAAGTGGAAGGATGGGGACGCAACCGAGCAAAGTTCTGTTATTTAAGGGTAAATGGGCATTCTCTTTCTCAAATTCATTCTTTAGATCTCAATTATATTTTCTATTCCTGTGACTCTAATATATACAATAAAACCAGACATATTTAAAACCCAGATATTCTTATTTAAAGATGTTTAATAATGAATTAATGCCATGTAGCTCTGAACGCAAACTTCCTTCCGTTTTCTATAATTTGTGAAGTGGCAGGTAGTGTGTGACCGTCGTGGTTGTTTTGTGAGAGGTGCTGTAAGAACCACAGGGGCGAGGGGGATGCCTTAGTGGGCAGCAGCACTTGCTTTACAAGCACAAGGACCTACGATTGCATCCCCAGAACCCACATAAAAGAGCTGAGCATGACTGTAGGTGCCTGTCTCAAAGGCTCTCTGACAAGTCAACCTAGCTGAAAAGTTCAGTGAGCTTCTGGTTCAGTGCGAGGCCCTGTCTCTAGCCAATAAGGCAGAGAACAAAAGAGGATACATGCTGCCCTGCTCTGGGTTCTGCACGTGCACATGGGGGTGTGCATACCCACACGCTTATGTGCATACACCACACACACCATGCACCCACACACACGTGCACGCACAAGGACCTTACAAAACTGAAACCTGTTTAGTACGAAAATCTCTTTTTGAGAAGCCTGGGGGGACGGAGCAGCATACGACACAGTAGAGGTGCCAAAGACAGACACAGGACAAGGCGTCAGCACTGAGCCCTGAGTCCTTTTGTCTTTTTTTAAAAAAAGAGTTTATTTGTTTATCTTTCACGTACGTGCTTTGCCTGTATATATGTAAGGGTACCACATGCATGCCTGGTGCCACTGGAGGGCACCAGATCCTCTGGAACTGGTTAGCTGCCATGTTGGTGACGGGAAGAGAACCCAGGATCCTCTGCAAGAGCACCCAGTACTCTTAACCGTGAAGCCAGCTCTCTAGTCCCAAATTCTCTTTCATGAAAAGGGAGAGTACTTCAAACAGCCATTGTGAGCACAGAGACAGGAAGCCGGTGAGTGCAAGGGGTAACGTGCCCATACGTCGGACCGTCACCCAAGCACCCTGCCTCAGAGTCAAGCTGACATGCTTCGGGGTTAAAAATGGTGCCACCATTTCCACGCTGGTGCTCAGAACAGCAATCGAGCTGTCACACCTGGATAGAGGGTGGTCCATCAGAAGACACTTAGCACAGTGCTGCATCCACTCTGAAGACTGAGCCCACCAAAAACAGACAAACAACAGTGCCACTCCACACAGGGTGCTGAGACCCAGGGACCCCCCGCCTCTTAGACACTGCCGGTGTTCGAGTTCCCACGTTAAACCACAGATAGATTCTCTGTCACTTAATCTTTTCCCCCTTGACATCGTAAGGGTTAATCATGTAAAACCCCAAACCACAACTGCTTACTTATTTTTCTAACATATGACTCAATATAGTTTAAGGTGAAGTCATTTCTAAACATAGGAAAGAAAAAACAAAAACAACAACAACAAAAAAAGCCCCAGCTTTCCCACTAAAGCCTTAAGAAAGCAGAGCTGCTCTTGGCCCAGGTCTCCGAGCGTGTGGGAAGCATTCCTCTGAAACCCGAGTTTCAAGGCCAACGTTCTTTTTCCTTCAAACAAAGAACTGTCTTAAAATATTGGAGTGCTTCCTAATGGTGCATGCTCAAGTTAGGGGCTGGGCTAGATCATCGGAGAAAAGTATTTTCCAGTTTACTGGTTACCATGCTCAGAACAAAGAGGATATATTACCCGGTGAGCATTCTGCAAGGAGTCATCTTTACCAAAATAGTCAAAAGCCAGTAAATACTTTTATGACTCATCAACCCTTCAGCGTTGCCACAGAGCTAGAGACATTACCTCCACGTGCAGTTATCCTGATTAAAATATCCATAGAGAAAGCAGGCCACGCCCACCACTGCAGCCAGCAGGAGCATCTGAGTGTAATAGCCCAGCCAAGCAAAGTAGATTCCAATCTTCTCTCCGTAATACTTCCTGAGGAAGACAGAAATGAGCTTGAGGACACAGTCACCGTGCAGCGTCATCCTGGCATTACTGCAAAGGCGGCTGAGCCCTATCCAGTTCACTTTTCCGGCATGTTCATCTCACAGCAGACCCTGAGTTCAACCACAGAGCAGAGAGTGCCACACACAGAGGCCCTCTCTGTTATGACTGTGTTGCCTGTTGAAGCAGACTGAATTAAAACAATCAAGGAGATGCAAACTGCTGGACACGGGGCAAATAGCATCCCCTTGTTTTCCATGAAGACCAGCAGCATGTCACACATTCTGGGCAATTTTCTTATTTAGAGATCTTATTCGCTCTTTCTTATTTGGAGAACTTCTTTTGCAGAAAACACGTCAATCCCAAACAATGAAAAGGTGAATCACCTGTCCTAGTATGTGAGAGGACATATTCCACAGCATGCAGTGAATCTCCCAAAACTTGGATGGCATCCAACCTCAAATATAAACTGTAATTTTTCTCCATATAAACATAAATAAGCTAAAGTTTCATTTGTAGTAAGTACAGTATGAGATAACTACAAATAAAATGGAAGAATTTTAATTCAGTGCCACAGACTACTGAGAAGATGGTCTCTCAAACAAAACACCTCACTTAGCCATCTTTCTGATTACGGGTAACTGAAGTCAGGAGAGGTTAAGCTGCATGCAGGTGGGGGAGGCCCTATGCTGTGGTTCAAGGTCCCTCTGACCAAATTTCTCAAAACCTCATCTTGACAACGGGATGGAGATGACTGAGGCATCCACCTGCCTCTAATCCCTTCACCCAGCACGTCTTCTTTCTCTGAGGTCTATGAACAGATAAAACACCTACTTTGGAGGAAATGGGAAGAGACTGGGACTGTGAGATCGGAAGAGGGAGAGCAAGGGAAAGAGCTGTCTTGAAGCGCTGCCACTCACCACCACAGAAAGGCAGGGCTAGGGAGGGAGCGAAGGAGGAAGAGGCTACTGGGGCGGCTGTGGCTCCGCTGCGTTTTCCACACCACCTCACTTCTGCCTCCACCTGTGGATCTGGAGTTACCAGCTTTGAGGCCTCTGTGAGATGGCACGATGGGAATGGAGCTGGGCTGGTCTCCTGAACTGCACTTAGAGGGAACGTGGCTCTGAGCACAGCCTAGATCCCTGGAAGGCTGGGTCAATGCCACAGGCAGCAGGCTGAAAAGGAAGGGCTGGGACCCACATGGAGCTGGGACATGGGAGGTGAAGTGTGACACTATTTTGTGATTGAGGTTCTGCTGCCTGGTTCATGGACAGCCAGGGAACAGCAGGATCAGGACTCTGCCTGGAGATAAGTCACCAGGAGGGGTTTGGCCTGTTCTTTTGTGTTTTCTCTTGAGCTTTCTTTCATATGTTCTTCCTAAGGTTTGGAAAAGTGTTGCCAAAGGGTTTGTGAGCTGGAAGCTTGGTCCCCAGTGTGGAAGCATTACAGGTGGTAGGACCTTAACACTGGCAGATCCTAGTGGGAGGTCACTGTAGGCATCACACAGAATAATTACGGACAGTCTTGAGATTCTGTTAGTTCTCTAGAAGACTGCATCCCGGCTCACTATGTGCTTGTCCCTCTCATGTGTGCCTGCCATGATGCCACTTGTCATAAGACACAGAGCTGGTACTATGCTATTTGGTCCACTTGAGATTAGATAATCTCTCAGGGAGCTTGTCCCTGGAAAAAACTTACCCTCCCTCCCTTAGCATCACTGATTGTCTGCAGCTCCTTAATCTAGAAGTGGGACCCTGTGAAATTCCCCCATCCACATTTGCCTGCCAAGTGATTCTGTTACTGTAAGGTTTTGTTAGACTACCACACAGTGGAGGTTTCAGTGGTACGGCTTCCCTGTCATGTCTGGAAGGCATCACCCAGCAGCAGGACTCTTGTCCCTCTGGCTCCTGCCATCTTTTTGGCCCTCTTGAGCATGATGTTCCTTGAGCCTTAGCTGTGCAGGCTGCATTGTAGATGTTGGTGATCTCATTTTATGTAAACAACTTGAGCGTCTGCAGGCCTTGTTATTCTGAGGCTATTGAAACTAGTTGGCTCTGAATACTCAGGGACAACTGGGTTGATACAAGCACAAGTATCATCTTTTAAAGTTTTATCTACAGGGTGATCAGAGTGCCTCTTTATAAGTATAATTCAGATAATACAAAAACAAAGGGGCCTGAGTTTAATCAAATTAAGTAAATGAATCCTTTTGAAATAATCTGGCAATTCTTAATGGCTGTTCCCTTCACGAGAGCAGACACAACTGGACCTTGTGCTCATAGAACAGCTGACACTATGTCAAGGATTTTGCACAAAATCATCAAGCTCCTGAAGAAGGATCACATCATTTACTAAAGTGAGCATGCAGGACAGGGAGGCATGTTCCACACCATGGGTGAGAAAGAAGCCAGCAAAATAAACTACAAAGAACTCTTGCTATAACCGAAGGAATAAAGAACTTGTCTAAGACAAAACTTGAGAGATACTTAATTCTTTCCTTTCTGTTTTCATGTATGAGTGTGGTATACACATGTATATGCATGTTTGCCTGTGTGTGGAGCCTGTGTGTGGGTGCATGTGCATGGGTGTGTTGTGCATGCATGAGGCAGATGCTGAGAATCTTCCACTGTATTCACTCAGGCAGAGCCTCTCAGTCAAACCCAGAGCTCACCGATACGGCTCATCTCCCTCGCCAGCTTGCTCTGGGGATCCCGTTTCCGCCTTCCAAGGTTGGAATCACAGGCAGCCTCCACACCCATCTGGCATTATATGAGGGTCTGGGGATCCAAACTCTAGTCCTCACACTTGTATGACAAGTGCTTTAGCCATGGCGCCCCATCTCCCCAACCTGAGAGATATTTTAGCTACAACATCTGCACTTCATTTAGACTCTGATTTGAGGCCCCCAAAATTATTAAATTGGTTTTGAGACATCAAGGGGATGTGAACACTGATTATTTGATGGCATTAAGCAATTACTGATTTTTTTCACAACGGGCATTCTGGCCATGTTTAAATGTGACCTTGTAATTTAAAAATGGATGTTAAGGAAATGAAATAACACTTGGGATTCTTCACATGACTAGCAGAGTGAGGGGGCAGAAAATGGGAGCTGGCGACTGCTATGGTCTTCTCTCACTTTTACACACGTTTAAAATCCCCTATAATTCAATGGAAACAGTTTGTTAATAAAAAGTCAAACTATGCAGGTGTTTCAAGCTTCTCACTTTAAAGGTCAAGCATTTCCCAGTGGTTGGGCACTGTAGGCACTGACTTGTCAAAAAGTGCAGGTGCTTGGCTCCAGGAGACCTGAAAACCAACTGCTCAGCCAATCCACAGCAAGTCCTACGGTCTCTAGTCCCATGGCATTCCGACTGCTTCCGGTTCTCACCTGGCCCACAGTAGCACCTCTGACCTGGTCTCCTTGTGCCCTGTGCCTCATAATCCATCCTCTTTATCTTTGCAAAGATGAATGCGACCTAATTACCTAAATGCTTAAAATACTACCATCACTTTTTATTGTACCGGTGTCTAAACTCCTTCCCACAGTGTGCCGTGCTCTGACTTGCGTCAGCCATTTCTCGCTCATCAGCACTGGTCTTCTGTATTTCTTTGAACTCCCAAATGTGTTTGTGCCTCAGGGCCACCTCACAAACTGTCCCTACTTGTGGAAGAACATTTTCCAAATCCCCAAAGTAGCAGATCCTTTTCGCTCTCTGGGTCCTAGTCCAAATACCACCTGCGCAAAGGTACCTTGACTCACTTTCCTATCCATCCAGATTTCTTTATTATTTTCATCATTTGAATTAATCTTCTTTGCTTGCGTATTTGTATTTTGTTTAGCTGCTCTTGGTTCATCTCTCTGCCACACTAAGGATCCTCCATGTTGCTCAAACCATACAAGTTTCTAGAACAGTCCACTTTGATATTTTAAGAAGATAAACCCTGAGCCAATCATAATTTCTTTTGAGGTAATAAAATGGCATCAAATGGCAGAAAAACGGTAAACCTGTGTTGCCTTACCATAACAAGTTAAATCTAACACTTATTTCTATGCAATAAAAATTTTCTCCAAGTTCCTGTCACGTAACCTTTAACCCCTGGGGAGATCCTGAGAGAGGGGAGTGTCTTTCCATTCATGGTGGGACCATGTGCAGTTTCTACCACTGTAAATCATAGTGGGACCTCCAGAGTTTGTGCTAATGAGATCATTGAGAATGGAGCTGGCCATGCCAGAAAGACCAATCATAGGAGTATCGGGATAGGGCTGCAAGCCAAGTGAGACTGGCTGGACCTGCAGGGATAGGAAGGGACTTACTTTGTTCATTTTCTGAGTACCAGTGACCAGATCCAGTGTAGGCCTCACTCAGTAAGGCCAGTGCTCCACCACTGTCTAGGAGCTAGATACTGAGACACTTAAGTGATGATCCATCCATTGCAAGGAAGCCTTGACCCAACCCTGGGCAGCGCAAAGCTAGGTGAGCTCCCTTGGCCGGACTACTATTTAAAAGCTGTGCTGTTCAGATGTCACCAGGGCACCTGAGTGCTCCCCACTGGGATGCTCCCTCCAGCTCACCTGATAAGGTCCAAGGGCTGCTTCTTGTATATGCTTCGAGGATGAGCCCATTCCCTGTACAGAAGGTACCGCTCATTAGGGCAGCTGGGGTCCTCTGACTGATAGTTGAATCTGCACTGAGAGGCAGAAAACAAGAAGGAAATGAGCGTCACCATCATCTTCTCACAAACCTGCCTGTCAAATGTGGCATATATACTTCATAGCCATTTGTGAAAAATGGGCCCTCACCTGCTGAAAGGGACAGAAATACCACTTTTCTTGGGGGTCCTTTTTGAGACAGGTTTTCTCTCTAGCCCCAGCTGCCCTGGAACTCACTATGTAGACCAGGATGGCCTTGAACTCAGAGATTCATCTGCCTCTGCCTCCCAAGTGCTGGGATTAAAGGCGTGCAGGACCACACCCGATCCAAGAAATAGCATTAAATTTTTAGGGATTCTAAATCAGGGTCTGCCCTTGGGAATACAGATAGAGGTTAAGATGCTTGAGTAGTGATGCTAGTAGCTCTCACTTCTAGGCAGCAGGGCAGTAAGTATGTATGTAGCTACCACTCATATGAACTAATACTTGGCATAAGTTTAATTAGCTGTCATAACAACTCTACAAGGTAGGACTATTATTACACCTTCTTTACAGATAAGAAAAGATAGGAAAAGAGAGAACAAAGGGCTTTCACAAGGCCAGCCAGCAGAGAGAGGCAGTGTAGGAGTTCTGTCCCAGAGACACTCGCACAGCCTAACTGCTGATCTAAATGCTGTGCGCATTGCCCAAAGAGAGGAACTCCTCGCTCGCTCCACACCTGCTCCATACCTGCGACAGGCTAGTGATGATGCTCTGGCTCTTTCCTGCCCTACAGCAGCTGGCGATCTCGCAGGATCTTACCTCCCTTACTCAGGGCAGGAAGCCCAGCCCCTCTGTGCTGTCAGCAGCAGAGCACGCAGACCTTGCCATTTGACACCTGACTTACGTCATGGAGAGGGAACGCTGCCTTGTAGATTCCAGAACTGACAAGTCTGTTGATCCCAAATTTGCTAACGTTGTTCATCACTTGGTATTTGACCCGAGAGAGGATGAAGTAAGCCTAAGACAATTCAAAAACAGACTGTGGTTTACAGGGTAGAACTAACCAATCCGATCACTGTTTACTGCCCGAACAGAAATCTGTCTACACTAAGATAATATTTTTGGCAGATTTTTAAACACAAAATAACACCACCCCAAGCAAGCCATGGATTACTCAGTAGCAGGTTCCGAATCACACGAAAGCAGAAGCTATATTGGGCTTAGACTTACGATGCGGCTTCTGGTAGCTGGGTTGAAGAAGGAGTCTTTATCAAGGATGTAAAAATCGTTCATCCGGCTCTTCTCAAATGGGGCAGTGAAAAACTCTTGCTCTGGCTTGATGAGGCTCTCGTCCACTCGGAGGACTTTGGTGAACCAGTTCAGAGTGCCGAAGGTTGAGCGGATCTTCAGGTCGTTGGGCTTTAGAGGCAGTTTGATGTGCATGATCTCAGCGTAGGTGCATAGCACATCCCATGGCGCGTGCACCTTTACAAACACAAGCTTGTCATCTGAGACCTGCATCAGACAAGAGAAACGCTGACCAGGAAAGCAAATCAACCATTTCCACAATTTTAAAGCTCATATTTTTTGTATGTTCTGCTAGGCTTTAAAATAAATACACATGTACCTAGCATGGAGACAAAAGGGACGGTAATGCCAGATTTGCAGACGATTACACATTTGTACTTAAATCTGGTAGTTTTGAATCAAGAACCATAAAACCAGTAATTTTTCAAAAGTGAATCACTTTTGTCTTTATTATGTGGGTGTGTGTCTGGGTGTGTGTATGCGCGTGTGGTGTAGGACGAAGGTCAGAAGAGGATGTCAGGGCCCCTGAAGCTGGAGTGCTTGTGAGCTGCCTAGTATGGGTGCTAGGGACCAAACTCAGATCTTCTGCAAGAGCAGTATGTGTTCTTAACCACTGAATCATCTTTCCAGCCCCAAATTAACAGTATTTTAAGTGAGAAACTAAACTACTAAATCTAAGTTAGTGACTTAAAATAGCAACACTGGAATATCCATGGCAATACTGGACTAAAGAAAAGAATGTAATTTTCCAACCCTGGAAATGGGCTCCTTAATGTATTTTATAAGCTATTCATTATGTTATGTAGTCATTAATGAGAGAGTTATGTTCATTGATATAGAAATGCATTCTATATTAAATAAAAAAAGAAAATCAGGGGGCTGGAGAGATGGCTCAGGGGTTAAGAACACTGTTCTTGCAGAAGACCCGGATTTGAATCCCAGCACCCACATGGCAGCTAACAACTGTCTGTAAATCCAGTTCTAGGGGATCCAACAGTCTCTTCTGTCCTCCGCAGGCATTGCACGACATGGGTGCACTTACCTACATGTAGGCAATACACGCATACGCATAAAATAAAATAAATAAAATATTAAAAAAAGAAAACCATAAACCAAAACAATAATTCTCATTTGAAATAAATAAATATACATGTGTATCTCTATGGGTGCACACATGCAGAAAACAGAGGACAGCTTTCAGGAGCCAGGCCTCTCCTGCTACCGTGAGAGCTAGGGATTGAACTCAGGGCATCAGGTTTGAGTAGCAGGTGCTTTTACCAATTGAACCATCTCCCCAGCCAGCAATACAGACTTTGCTCGACTCCCTTCCCATCTGTGGCTGGAGCATGGCCATGGCCGCGTGTTTCCCTTAGTTCCACATGGTACACAAGTTCCCAAGGGCCACGGTTAGCCAAGGGTTTCAAAGACACCAACACTTACTGATCTTGTTGCTTCTAGCTGCAGGCCATGGCAGATGAGGTTAGATTCGTACGCTTGTCTTTTTCTCTGACAAAAGACATGGGATATATGTTAGACTTTTAGTTTTATGAAAGGCAGAAAAGACCCTTTCTTTTTTAAAGGAAAAAGTAATAATAAATACAAACTATTTTGGCCTCTAAACCCGTGGAAGGAACTGAGACCCTGTGGCTCATTTTCTTCATCTGTTCAAACTTCACTAGTTTCTTCTTTAGATCTTCATGAGGGTTTAAGTTAAACTTCACAAAGCATGCAAATGAGCATTTCCATTTCTAACATGAAAGAAGACAAGCTGGGACAACTCTTTCACTGACGACAACTGAAAATAGACAACCCTGCCCTCCAACTACAGCAGTCACATACTAGTCTGGAATTGCTGGATGGAGGTCACGCACTTTACCGAGGGGGCACTACTTGCAACTTGCTACTGTGAAGGGTCAGAGGCAGCAGCCCTGAGCTGTGGCACTCAAAACACAGGCAGCAGCTAACAAATGTAATGTGAACAATGGCACATGAAGAAGGACAAAGGTCAAAGGCGAAGGAATACAGTCAGTGTGTGGCGAAATCTGAGTCCATGTGGAATCCTTGATCTGTTTTGCAGAAACATCAGAAACAGAATATGGCTTTCTTTGTAGTTAGTAATGGCTGTGCAGCACTAACAAGGTGTGACCATTCCCGGAGTGTCCCAGACACTGTATGTTTAACTGCTTGCCACACTTTGAATATACATGCCATAACTTAGAGAAGAGCTAGCAAATGCTAGAACTTTCTAGAAGGCAGGCATGCAGCTGGCCTGGAAGCACCTGACAGAGAAGACTGGAGGTCCTGCATATCCCCCTGGCTCCTAACAAGTGCCAGGACCCTCTGGCTGCACCCCAGCTATCTCTCCAGATCATCTTCAGGCATCAGGGCCCTTTCTGCCCCTGGCTTGCCACATTCCCAAGCTCCCCTTGGGAAGTTAACTCAGGTTTGCTTTATTTCTTCTATCAGCAGCATCTCTTCACCCTAGATCTGTATCTTGTTGTTTGTTCCCTCATGGAAGCCCAGGCCTTGAACCTGATAACTTCTCTACTACAGAGCAGAAGCAAGCACTTTGATCCTAGTTCAGCCTAGAGCTTAACACAAATGATATGCCAAATACATGGTTGTTGAAAGAATACACAACAGTCCCTCCTTACCCACAGCTGTGTTTGTTACAATTTCAGACTTTAGCAACAAAGCTCCAAAAACAGTAAATGGAAAGTTCCAGAAACAAACATACATATTTTATATAATATTACATTGTATAATATATATTTCAAACCAGTTTATTTAGAGTAAGTTCTAAACCACATGCTGCTCTGAGTACCGTGATAAATTCATCCTGCTCCATCTTGTCCTGGACGTGAACGATCCCTCCGCCCAGCGTATCCACACCACCTGCCCAATCATTACTTAATAGCCACCTTGGCAATAGGCTGAACCATCACAGTATCACAGTGCTTCTGTTAAGTAACATCAAAGTCCAAGGGCAGTGGTACAATCCGGGTATTCCAAAGAGAAGTCACAAAGTGCTGTTTTTAAGTGAAAAATGAAAGCACTTAACTTCATAAGAACACAACAGGCTGAAGATTGCTAAAGATGTGTGGTGAGAATGACTCTTCCATGAAACTGTGAAGAGAAATTCATGCTACTGATGTCACACTTCAATCTGCAAATGTTACGGCCACAGCGTGTGGTGCATTTTAGTGGGAAAAGTATTACATTTGTCTGGTGTGTGTGTGTGTGTAGCACAGTCTGGTACTGCATATGGTTTCAGTATCCATGGCGGGGATGTGTCTCTTGGAATGCACCCCACAGATATGGGGAGAGTACTGCACTCAGGGGAGTATTCATTTATTAAGCGTTTGCTAAGATCTACAGAGAAACTATCCAATGACCTAAGACCTTCAGTACATGACTTAAAGGTTTATTCGTGTGTTTCACAGAAATGTGACAGACATCTCTTGTTCTTTACAGGCATCTAACATCCCCTACAGCAGATAAAATGTACACACTCTTCTTTTCTGGGAAGGGGGTGCTTTGTGACGTTTAGGGTTTGGCACATGAGTTATGAATGCCCTGAAAAACCTAACTCCTGCTCTAGACTCTGAATTGGAAGCTAGCGCTACCATACAAGCAGAACCCACTGCGGGGGGGTGAAAAGGAACGCCAGCTCTGGTGGCAGCAGTCACGTCACCGAGGAGCTTTTGGTGACCAGCAGTGGTGTGAGGAATTCCGGTTAGAATTTATTACTTTTGTTGTGTGATGAAATAACTGAAAGGAACAACTTAAGAAAAGAAGGCTTTGCTCTCCGAGATTTGGGTCATTCGCTGCAGCAGGAGTGTTTGACAGTGGCCTGTTCACACGGTAGTGGACAGGAGGCGTGGGCCAGAACCACGGGTCGTATATCATCATCTTCAAGGTCCTGTCCCTGGTGATCTGCTTCCAACAGTGAGGCCCCACTTTCTAAAAGTTCTACATCATTCCAAAAGAGCACCGCCGGCTGCAGAGCAGGTGTGTAAACATGAGCCTGGGTGCGACACCTCAGAGCAAACGCTAAGAGATAGGAAGCTTCAGGCCCAAGGGAGGTTCAGGCAGAGGAGGGACTTCTCCAGTAGTTTAAGGGGTGTTTTTAACACGTAAGTGATGGTAGAAAATAAATCAGGTGTTAGGAGCCTTGTAACAAATTCATTGCTCCACTACAGTTAGGCCCCTGCTGTCTCCCTCCTGGCCACCAGCCATGCACCAGGGAGTCACTCCACATGTCCATCTTGCAGATCTGCATGCTCTGTGAGTGCCCTTCCTTCCTCATAGAAACAACAGCAGCCTTTCACTAGAGGCCTGTGGGTTTCCACCTGTCTACGATTAGCTGCTAAGACCATCCCTCTTCATGATCTATGAAAGTCACCCATGTATCTATCTTCTTGAGCCTGCATGAGAAATGCCTTCTACTTTTCATACTGCTCTTGCTTGACAGCTGACAAATGTTTCCCATTCTAAGACTATCAAATCTTTCCACAGCCCTTCCACTGCCACACCTGCCCTTTGAGATGTTGATGTTTTAATCTTGGTATCACTAATACTTAAAGCGAGCCTATAAGGCTACGTATGCAAGCAGTAAATGTCTAATGAATGAATAAACTGAGTGAACTGTGGATTGATGGTTCCCCAGTATTCGGAAATGGGCTGAGACTGCAGAATACTACAATGCAACTAACGGGCTCCGTCATCCTTAGCGCCCAGTGAACCTTTACTTGTGGGGATTGCAGGAGATGATGGCAGAAGAGAGGTACTGCTTAGTTCTGGGGTACAACAGCATCAGACAGCACCAGGCTTCCACAGGCTGTAAGGTTCCCAGACACTTCAGGCAGTTTAATAATGAGAGGACAGAAGAGGTAAGGTTTAGAGAGCTGGGCTATTCTGCCATCAAACACATCAATACAACACTCATGCCTGGGTAGTGACAGCTGTATCAACTGTAAGCAAGCACACTGAATGCTGATCCAGACCCTGTCTCTTCTCTACAGTTTCTGAATGGAGAATAAAACTTCTCACTGCCTTCATGGGACTCTCTCCTCTTATATTCGACTCTACCCCCAACAACCCCTTCAGCCCTTACGATTCAGGTTTTTCCTCTTCTGGGTCAAAGTTAGAGTCAAAATTCAAATCCGAGCTCTTCCATTCGTGACCTCTAGGATATTGGGCAACAATCTGAGATGAAACACCATTTGTCTTCATCTCAAGAGTCACAGAAGAAACAGCTTTGCCTTGGAGGTGGAGATTAAATGTGACTATAGGTAGAATTATACAGCATGCTGCCTGGCACTTAATCTCCTCCACTCTGCAGGTCTTAGAGACTCACCAATCCTTTCTAACACCAAAAGTCTGAAGGGAAAAAGGCAATGCCTATCCACTCTGCCTTTACACTGTACACCCCAGTCCCTGCAATGAGATGCCAATAGCCCATTCATTATAAAGGAACTCTTAGAAATGGATCTTAATCCTCAGCTAGTTGGCCCTCCAACTTCTGGACTCTTCTATGCTATGAGGCCATTTTGGTCCTTAAACTACTAGTACTTAGGTATTTGATGAACATACATATTTTCCTCCCTCTGAAGAAGATGAATGTATCTGCTGATCCCCTGTCACACTTCTGCATGTCCTAAGTCCACTTATGAGCAAGGGAAGCACGTGAGATCATCGAAGACACAGAAAACATAAAAACTTTCTTCAATCTCATTTTAAAGCCTTGATAATATTCTTTCAGGGAGATAAGACCATAATTTTATTTAGCCAGCCTCAAATAATTAGATATTTAGATTGTTTATAATTTTTCACTATCATGAAAATCCTTGTAGAACAATCTTTGTGCATCCTTTATTACTTCCTCAGGGTACAGTACCAGAAGTAGAATTGTTAAATCAAACAGTGTATTCAATTTTAAGTGTTTTAATGTGTATAGCCGTACTGCCCTCCAGAAAGGTTGTACTAATTTATCCTAGTTTAGTTCTTATTTAGTTCTTTACAAGGAACTCCCAAGACAGTTACCCGACTTCTTTTGAGATAACTGGTAGACCCTGGAATTAGCTTATAATGCCTTCTATTTCACCACGAACTATAAATGCTTAAACAATTGAATCATGGAGAGGGCACTTATATTTACTTGAGTGTTACTGTAGCATGCTGGTGTTACTTGAAAGATAGTTATTATTTTTCTTTGGCATGGCAATTCACAAAGAACCAGTGGGATATCTTAAAAATTGATCAAGCCAGTTTCATGTGTCAAGTAGCTAAAGTAAATTAGCACACATGCTCCATTTGTCAAACAGGCATAGAGCAGGAAATGGCTGCGTGCTTAAGAAAAGACTGCTGATGTCTCTTTAATATGAAATCATCATCTTTGCGTCTCTGTGGAATTTACATTTGCATCAATAACCATTCTTGACATTTGAAGAATACTGATTCTTCAAACTGTCTTCCATGTTAAAACGAAAGATAATGAATACTGCATATTGACTGACACTGTCATTGCTCAATAAATATTTGTTAAATAAATGAACGTCTGCAGAAACAGTTTTAAACTAAAATTTACCTCTAGGGCTTGCTGGAAAACCTTGTACATGAGACTTAAACCTAGACTCTTAAGATTTGTACTGGGCAGCAAAAAATGATTAGACTTAAGTCTTTCTTTTCTTTTCCTTTTTTAAAAAAGCCTAGTCATAGATCAAATTGTGCTGTAAATTCCTGCATCTCTAGGGAAGCAAATCATCTGCACTGCAATGAGGTCAATCTTCTTTCCTGGCTCTGGAATTCTAATAAAACCAAAGTGACTAATCACTGAGGACCTGCATCCATCACTGCAGTGGAGAACCCAGTCAAGAGCTCAGAGCAAAAGAGGACAAGTGTACCTACCACCTCCAGAAACAGTGTTTTATGCTTCTGTTGAGAGATGAATAAAGCTGTTAGAGAAAAAAGAACGTAGAGCAATTAGGACTGAAGGGCAGACTGGCATAACTAAAGAAACCTTCTGTCCCTGAGCACCTTAGATTACCTACTACACGGCTCACTGACTACTGCTGTAAAGGATTTACCTGTGAATTACACGGTGCAAACGTTCATTATAAATACCAGTGGCTGCCATTTTCTACCTGGGGCCCAGCTTTGGCAGTGTAAAAAGCAGGAACTGCGGAGACTAAGAAGTCAAATTATAGAATATTCCGTGATTAAGTATAAATTACTTGGGATTAATGAAACACGCAGAGATTAATTTCAAATATACTTATAACTCTGTGAGGCAAAGTACTTGTGGTTGTGTCATTTTATTTTCCATGTGTCAATGTTTGCAAAGCCTACAAAGATGCAGGAGGAGTCAAAGGAATTTAATTTGTAGAAAAAATTACTAATTATTTCATGTGCAAAAATAGTTTATTAGTTACACAGTATGTACTCCAGAAGGTTGGTAAGTAGAATACATAAATTATTTAACTGCAGCTTAATTTAAATTCATCTGTTGGAGATAAAAAATTTAATGTTAGTGGACCAGAGTGATGAGTAATTTACTCAAGTGGGTAATGTGTGCTCACAATGGGACAAACCTAGACGAGCATTTTAAATGACAAGCACAGAATGGAAGTAATATTTAGCTGAAGTTCAATTTCAAACTTTACTTTTAAAATTATCATTGTTGATATAATTGGAAAGAAGCACTCATGGGGAATTTAAAAAGTAAATTTTCATAGATAAAAAACATCTGTAATCTACTGTTGAGATAAAAGAAAAATATTTTTGAAGTGCTTTCCAAACTTCTTTTTTTTCACCTTATTTATTATTGTTATTTTATGTATATGAGTGTAAGTGCACCTGTGTCAGGTAATGCCTGTTGAGATCAGAAGAGGGCATCAGATCCCCTGAAACTGGAGTTATGGACAGTTGTTAGCTATATTGTGGGTGCTGGGATTTGAACCCAGGTCCTCTGCAAGAGCAGTCAATGCTCTTAACCGTTGAGCTATCTCTCCAGGCCCCAAACTTACCAACTTCTAAGAACAATTTGGGAGAGCATATTTACAATGCAGTCATGGGCCCTTGGCCTAGAGATACTGATTCAGTAGGGATAGGATGAGGTCAACCTATTTCTAACAAGCAGCCCAGATGACTCTTTATCAGATACCATTAAGAAATGCTGCTTTCTCCCTGTTCTGACTTTTTTCTAGTTCCCTGTCTAGAACTTGTAATGCTAATTACTCTTGCCTTTACTTCTCCTTCACATCTCCTATTCACAATTCAAGGACTTTCTTTTCTCCCTAGAGATAAGAGTTATGCAATTTGGGAGTCTTTTAGATAGACCCACTGAAGGGGTACTCCAATTGCCTCACCCTGCATCCCTGTTCAGCATGGAAGAAGCCAAAGCAGTCTGCTTCCTGATTCCCTACTGGCAATCTGGGTAACCCCTTCAGAGGATGGTGTGATAAGAATAGGAGGTAGGAATTGGCTAGGCAGTTAGGCTAAAAAGACTCCAAAGAAAAGTAGCCAGCTTCTTGGTTAAAAGCCAAAATGTCCTTGGGCCTCTTAGCAACATTCTCTGTTCTAAAGACCAAAAATGCCTAAAGTATCTGGGAGCTTGTATCTAATCCTTAAAAGATTTTAGGGTTACCTCTTCAGAGGGGGAATGTTAGAGTAGCCAAAAGCCCCATAAAAATAAATAAATCCAAGAAGAAGAAAGAGTATATGAAGTTATAAGAAAAAAGTGATTGGGAGATATGGGAGGAGTTGGAGGGGAGGGAGTGGGCATGGACTTGATCAAAACACCTTATATGCATGTATGAAATTCCCAGTAAATAATTTATTAAAAAAACAAAAAGAGATGCTGCTTTCCAGAGGATGGGGAGGAGTGCTGTGAAACCCTGTCTGCCGGACACTGCACGGCCCTTGCGCTCATGAACTCTCAGCAGCTGTGGTTCCCTACACAAGACCCACAGGAGGCAAGATGGGGCTGTCAATATTCCATCATGCGTGGGGGGCGGCTCACACGGCCCTGCCCCTCCCTGAAGACCTACTGACAGTTAGTGGTTGTTGGGGGTGGGGGCATTTTCTTGAGGGGTGCAGCTCCTGGTAAGTTGCTCCTGCTCGAGTAAATCCCCACTGACCCCCAAATTCTCATGCAAAACCAACAAAGCAAAAAATACAGGAAGGTAAGACGGGGACTTGTGTAGATTCAGCAGGACAGGCAAGAGAAGGGGCTGTGGGAGTGGAGATGGCTGCTACCTATTACACACACGGACGAAACTATCAAAAAATAAAGAAACATATTTTTTAATGAAACGTGTTCCAGGACACACCTTTTCACGCGCACTGTCAGTGCACACAAGTGGCCTTGCTGTTCACCCCCTCCAGCTTTTCCTGCATGTGAATGTGGTTGAGGAACCCTGACTGCTTTTACAGATGGCTTTTAGGGAGGTGAGACACAAGGCCAGACCTCAAGAGAAGCAATCAGCAAAGAGTATTTTCTTCACAGCTCTCTGCATGCTCCAAGGTCTTTGGTGACCCGACACACAACCATGAGACCTCGCTGTCCTCTGTCTGTCTAGGTTTAAGCCCAATGGTAGCTCTCATTTTGGAAATAAATAGCAAGATCTGAATTCAAGGTGGTTGTAGAGTGTACTCAAAAATGTATCTACCATGCTTATACGTGAAGCACAATTCCTGGCTGCAGTAAAAAACTCCTGATTCTAATTCAATTTCTTTTAATCTTCAATTTTCATATTGCAAGTAAGAAGGAAAGCAGAGAAAAAGATAAAACCAATAAAAGGAGCTCCTTACATTATTAAAGAATCAGAGATAGATCTGACTTCTCTCCCTAAAACACAAGACAAAACACCAAGTTATCTGGGAAGGCTGAGCCATGGAAGAGTAGCTGTGAACCTGTCCTTGTGACCTGTCCTAATGTGAACCTCTGGGTTCCAAGTCCCGGCCCATCTGTGGGGTCCGCTCATCTAAGACATTTTCACTTAGCTCTCATTCCTCATTCCACAGCTTTCCTTACCATCCCTTCCTTGTTTTCAAACTGGAGAGAGTTCCAGTCCGTCCAACTGCCTCCCCCTTTGGGAGGCTCCATGGGCCCCTCAGGAGACCCTCCTAGTCTGTATTGTGCTGAAATATTAGCTCACATTATTAATAATACCCTCCTATTTTCTCTGCCAATGAGGAAGCTCAGAAGCGAAGCTGCAGCTGAATCTCTAACAGGAACAAAACCTTACGGCTTACAATAAATCACTTTGTAACTTAGATGCGTAATTCATTTAAACTTTTTGGCCTTTGTATTTCTTTCACTCTGCAGTATTAACATAATTACTTTTGTTCTTGTTTTATGTCTTCAAATGACTTAAAAATAGGCTTTCCTCTTTCTCCCTAATATTTATTTACTTATTTTACTTGAAAAAACCTGTATTTATCATCTACCACACACTCATTTCACATATCTGTACCTGCACTACTTAACACACATATTACCTCATATTTATTTTGGGAGGGGTCAAAACTAGTATCTTAGCAATTTCCAACATTACAGTACATTAACTCTATCACCACGACATACAACAGACCTCTTGAGATTAGTCCTCCCAACTGCAGCGCTGCACCCTTTGACACACGTCTCCCAACCCCTCTTCCCACAAGATACTGGTAACCACCACTCTGGTCTCTGCATCTATGAACTATTTTTAACATTCCACATAAGTGTCAAATATTTTCCAATACCTTATAAACTATTTAATGTAGCATAAATGAGTAGGGACCTAATAAATACTAAATCGTACACAGCTTGTCAAAGACAAGAAAATATTTTTAGTTATCTACATTGCTGGGTAATGTCTTATTAGCCAGAAATAACCATATACAGCCCACTTTTGGTAGCTTCTTTATCTGTGAATTCAACTAAGTGAGGACAGGAAATTTTTGAGAAAACTGCATCTGTAACACATACAGACTTCCCCCCTGGCCATTATTCATCAAATAATACAGTTTAAAAATGATTTTTAAACAAAATTTACATTGCATTAAGTAAAAATACAGGGATGATTAAAAGTATATAGAAATATATATGGCTATATGCGAATATTGTGCCATCTTACACAGGACTTGAGCATCCTCAGATCTTGGTAACCAAAGAAATCCGAGAAGCAATTACTGGTACATGCAGAGTCTATATGCCTACACTTATGTGCCTTAGAATCTACTTAATCGACAGCCAAGTTATTAGATCACTTCCGTGGATTTTCAGAGTGCATTTGATAAAGTTCAAACCCAGACATTATAAAAACCCTTAACTAAAAATAGAAGAAAGCTTTTTACATTTTGGAAAAGAAATCTACCAGGAATTTGTACCATAGTATTTATTGGTGACTTTTTGTGGCTATTTCCATTAAAGCCATGAACAATACAACTATTATGATGGGTTACTAGTTTTAATCAAGAGGTCCCAGCCATTATTGCACTTAGACAAGAAAAAAACTAAGAGAAAGTAGGTAGAAGATGAACAGAACTGCTCCACAATATGGGCTCCATTTGAAAAATAAGCAGCATTGGACACCATCAGAGCTAGAGTTTATCAAAGTACCGTCACAGACATAAAAATCAACGGGCTTCTTTTATGCAAATTAAGTCACAAACGACAATTTAAAATGTTTTTGACAAAAGCAAATAACTAAGAACAGTTAATAAAGATGTACAAAGTCTGCCTAGACATTATAGAACTTTACAAGATATAAAAACTCATTAAATGGAGTGCTGTACTGTGCTTATCATACTAAAAGATTTTTACGAACTTTTAAGCATTTCTAAAGGAAATTCATCCAGCTTCTAGGCAAACAATTCCACCTCAGGCCAACAATGCCCAATAACCTTAAAGGTGCACAAGATTGAAAACCAGTTAGTATCTGGAAATTTGGATAAAATTATAAGTTTGATCATCATTAATTTTTAAATTCTCTTATTTTTCAGTCTCTGTGAGCCAGAACTTTTTGACACATACTACGGAATTCTTAAGGCCAAATATGAAAAACAAACACTTTCATATCTACGATTTTCCTCAACTTCATGGAAACTAGGTTAACATCTACTTTTAGGAATGGACGGAAATTAAATAAAATGCATACTGAGGGCCACACGCACTGTTTGCTCTGTGGAGACGCCGCCATCTTCCTTCACATCACATGGTTATAAACACATCTGTCTGAAGGGGGGTAAATGTCCCACAAAACAAAGTCAAAACTAATCAATCCTACAACTTGTTAGCCATTTATTAAAAAGTAGAGAGAAAGAAGCAATTACTAGCAAAACTGAACTAGAACTGAGAAATGAAGGGGAATTTGTTTTACTTAAAACATCTTTTCTCTTGACAATATATATCAGACCTAGTTAGCTGCAGTTACCATGTATGGTGCCAGACACTGCTAACAGCTCGTAAACAGCTATTCTTTCCTTCTCCATTACAAAGAAAAGACCAAACATTGTTCTGATCCTGGGTGATCTGGTGACTCAACAGATAAATTAACCAATCTTGACTAGCATGTCCCAGTGAAGATAATGTGAGTTATCTTACCAGTCCAATCCCCTTGGAATAAACAGGGAAGGGTTCAGGATACCCAAGGATAACAAACTCCTTGGCCACACCAAGTCCCTGACATAAAACGGTGCAGTATTTGGGTATAGCCTGCACACATTCTCCTGTATATTTTAAACCATCTCCAGATTTTTAACAATACCTAGCGCAATGTAAATGGTTGTTTATATTATATAGTTTAGAGAATAATGAAGAAAAACATCTGTACATGTTCAATACCGGCAATTTTTATGAACATTGTCTGTCTGTGGTTGGCTGAGTACGTGGTATGAAGCCAATGACCATGGCTGGCTGGCTATAGTTCACTTAGAAGTAGACTATGATACGGCTGGGGATGTAGCTCAGTCAGTAGAATGCTTGCTTAGCATACGTGAAGCTTTTGGTTCCATCCCCCTAAATGTACAAACCCTGGGTGGTGACAAACACCTATAACCCCAGCGCTCAGGAGGTAGAGGCAGGAGTTTCCATAAGGTCATCTTTGGCTATATAGTGAGTTCAGGGCAAGCCTGGACTATCTGTGACCCTGTCAAGGGGCGGGGGTTTATGGTCTATGCTAGACAATAAATTGTAGAGGTAAATCAAGATAGGGTCCTTCCAGAGCACCCCCCTTCCTGTCTGGAGTTGCAGCAATCACCTCATAACCAAGGGAACCATGTTTAGGAAGAGCTGGCACACTGAGGACCGCAGGGCAAAAGGATGAAGTGCCTTCATGTACTCAGTAAGTCATCTAACTCAGGACTGGCTCCATCTCCGGATTACTAACGTACTTCCTTCAGCACTTAAGCCATTTTAAACTTGGTCTTCTTGTGACTTGCAAAATAAAAATCAAATTGATTCTGTGCCAAGCACAGTATAGGCTAAATAAGGCTTGTTGAAACAATTTACAATCACCCCCCCCAAATATCCAAACATGTAATTCATGTTTTTAAAGGAAGTATCAGGTTTATAAAGTTATTTTACTGATATAAAGGGATAAAATTACATGCTTTTTAGAGGTTTGGCTAGAACACTATTTTCTCTTGCTCCTGGGGAGATGCAGGTTTCAAAGCTCTGCTTATATTTTTGGTGTCTCTGGCTCTATCAGAACCATCGTTCCACAGCCCTAAATGCACTTTCAGTCCTCTGGATAAATCCTAGCAAGGCAATCTTGGTGTTGTTTTAGGAAATCAGTATGATACACACATGAAACTCTTCCTTCTAAGGGAAACAAGACTTTGAATTGCCTTTCTTTGGTACTCAGCCCTTACAAGGAATACAATGAAGCTCAAAAATAGTTGTCTAATTAATAAAAACCGTGATTCTGAAGCTGGGCCTTGAATTCTGATAGAGTATAAATTAAGCCATATGTACAAATGTAAACTGAAAACACTTTAAAGCATAGCTTGTAAATGCCAACATCAAGGTTCATCACTCAGTGAGCTTGAGGATTGCCAAAATTAATGGGCTTTTTCCTCCTGGTTGATGAGAGCTAGCCTGGGACCTGTTTCTGTCTAAAGCAAATGTAGTTACTAATGATATAAGCAGCTCAGGGCCCTTTACATGGCAGTGAACCCAGAACTGTTTCCTTTTATACTTTAATGGACTGGGTCTGTTTCACTTGCTTTATAGAAACTCAGCCCGGCTCTATCAGCATATGGCGCTCCAGGAATATTTGCTGATAGAAACTATGGATGCACAGACTATACCTTAGTCTTAGTATCCAAGGGAAGTTGACTGAGTAGCTACTTTACTCCATGATAATACTGTGTAGCAAGAGTTGTACCTTCTTATACCAGGGCATGCCAAATACAAAGAGCAGATACAGAATTTATACATATGACTTAATATGTATTCAAAGTTTATGTAACATCCACATATGCTTTTTTCTTTTTTTTAATACTTTTGAGACAGGGTCTCCTTGTAGCCCCAGCTGACCGGGAACTCACTATGGAGACCAGGCTGGCCTCGAACTCAGAGATCCACCTGCCTCTGACTCCCAAGTACTGGGACTAAAGGAGTGCGCCACCACGCCCAGCATGCTATTTAATCTTAATCATAACTTTGTGATAGGAGCTGGGATTCCATTTTCCCGAATCTAAGATGCCACTGATTACACGGTGAGCCAATATTTCACCACCAGTAAGAAAAAAATTCAACCAATTAAACTATAATATACCATTTGTAACATGTACACTTATAGACATCTACATGCAGGAAAAAATAAATGGTACAATATTGGTGGAGAAAGCTGCCTGAGGCGCATGGCCAGTCCTGCCAGGGACCCCCCCCCCCACTTTGTCTGACAACATGAACAGTACTGCAGTCACTGCCAGGCGCCACGCGGGGAGGAGGCACGAGCTCCCGCACTGTCCTCTCTGCCATCCTATCTGCCCTTTGTGCTGATGCTGGAACCACCTCCTGGATTTGGGGAGCCTCTGTGCAGCCCAGGTTCCTGAGGACCACAAGAAGCAGAGCCCCAAACCCTAAACCACATGCCCAACAAGAATGCCACCTTCGACTTTGGCAAGAGCGATGAACACACGTTTTTGTTCTTATACCACTGTCACCTAAGGACTTGTTCTACAACTCACATTACCCCAGCTAGGGCAGTGGCAGAATTTGAATCTGACACTCATATTCTACAGCCTGGGCTCATTCTGTTGAACCAGGTGAACATAAAACCCCATCCAAACTTAATCTTCTACAAATTTAAACACATAAATAAAACAATATTAAACTGTTTCACCTTACAAAAAGAGTTCATCATTTGTTTTCAATGAATGAGCAGCATAAAAGATCAAGAACTGGTACATTTGGGGATAAAGTATAGAAAGGGACAGTGAAGGCCGACATGTCACAGTGTATGCAGCACGTGTGTGAGCGGGGAGTATAACAGCGGGATGATTTTCAAAACGGACACAAGGGATACACTTTCCTGTCCTCCCAGTTCAGTGCAATCTGGGTTTAGGTAAAGCAGTTCTAGCAGCTGTGAGAGCCCTGGCCTAGTGTTTCAATACCTCAAAGTACCAGTGGCCGATTCCTGACACAGACGGAGGCCAAGGACAAGGAGGCAGCAGTCAAGGAGCCCAAGGAAGGAAGGAGAGAGAGCACCGGGGGCCAAGAGCGCAGGGGCTGGACTCCAGACGGGAGGCTGGTCGCATCTCCACCACGGTCGGGCCGCACATCATAACCTTGCGCAATCATTTCACCTCTCTGTCCCTCAACTCTCATTCATAAGTGGTGTGAAGAGTGAGGCGAGAAAATGCATGCGAACGCACCCCAAGTGAGCCAGGAGGGATCCCCAGCTGCCGCTGCACTTGTCATTAATGATTAGCTTCCTGTCCCAGCAGGTACAAGCAGCCATGCCTTAATGTAAATCTTTTCTGCACAGCAGAACACACAGTTCTTTGAAAGTGAATGTGCCTACACTATGATGCAAGATGAGGAAGTTACGGTTTCGAATTAAAATCTCCTATTAACATGCCTTGAAGGCGCACGTAGAGCGAAAACAACGTTTGGTTCACGATGTTCAACATCCCTTTCACTTTACTGCTTATAAACAAACCGACATAAAATCGGCACCCGTTTTCTCATTTTACAAGAGCAGAAGACACCGAGATAGAGAAGCGCTCACCTTTTGCTTTTCATTTGAACCCTTTTTAGTGTTCTCCTTTTTACTTTCATCTTCATACACAAGAACAAAGTCGATTCTGCGCAGGCCGTCATTAAAAAAGAGGGAGTCAGGCTTTCCATTAAATTCTTCCTGTATGGAATAGATTAAAAAGAATAGTAATGACTGTTTGAAAAGTGATGACAGAAAAGTGTTAGGCTTCTAGCTCTCACAGTTCACTGATGTGCTCACGGAGAAAGAGAAAAACATTCCCCCTAGTTAGGTGACCCCTGAAAACTCAGTCTACCCTGGGTGAGAGAGGTCTGACTTGAGCAGCTGGGCATCAACCTACAAACACGTGGGAACATATGTGCATAACAGTTGCCTCAGATTCAGCCTGCGCCCACCGCACAGGGGAGCTGGGCTTGAAAATGAGCAATAATGGGGACTGAGGGACTGAAGCAAGTAGAAAAATACAATTTTTGATTATTTACCTACATACATACATATATATGCATCTATAGTTTTACACACACACATACAGAGAGAGGGCGATTCGCTGTGTATCCCTGGCTGGCCTAGAACTCAGAGCTCCACCTGCTTCTGCCTCCTGAGTGCCATGATTAAAGACGTGTGCCACCACACCCAGATAAATCTCATACTTTTTGTTTTATTTTCTAGATTTTAACTGTTTTCACGAATTTTTTCTAGACCTCATCACTTTACAAAAGGCATCCGTTTATAACTTTAATCAAAGCCCAAAAGATGCTTCCTTACACTCAAAGTCACATTTGTTACTGGTGTTTGTACCCAAATATACCAGCAATGTCACCTTAGCCACAGCTAACACATTTAAAAAAATTAAGTAGCGACAATAACAAATGGTCATCAGTTAAGAGCATCAAGGATCGCAGCCTAAGGTGGGAATGGTGGTCCGGCCCTACTGAAACCCCAGCACTAGCAAAGCTAAAGCAGGAGGATCAAGAAACAGGCCAGACTGGCCCACAAAGAGGCCAGACTAGGTTAGCTACACTGAGACCCTGTTTAAAAAGAAAGAATGAAAGAAAGAACATGGCATAAAAATAAAGAATTATGGCAGAATATACGTCTAGTATAATTTCTAACAAATTCTGTTCCCATACGGACACAATGGACTTAATCTGCTCTGAGGACAGAGAGTCTGTGTTCTCACCCAGCCTGTAAACAACGCCTATGTGGACTTCGTGTTAATGACCAGACTGCTTTGTAACGGATAAATGGTAAATGGGGAATTGTGTTCTGCAATCATCTGATGGAACCACTTGTGTGCCACATTCATTAGCTGTGATTAATTCTCTTCTGCATTCAGTGTCAATTCACGCAGAAAGCGCCTGAGTTTACCACCACCACGCAGCTTCCTTTCCTTTACACTTCTGAGAAGAAATTTTTTTGCAACATGTAAGAAATTGCTACTTGTTATTCCTTTCCTCTCTTCCACTACGGAGTGTGTTGAAGGCTTACTACTCTGACTGCGTTCCCCTCGGCAAGCTAATCCACCTGCAGAATAACCCTGCCAAGGTACCTGCATCCCAGTCAATGCCACCATGAACCTCGTGACTCTGCCTGGAGACCTTTCCTGTCCAGGACACCAAATATTCAAGGAAAATAGACACATGATCATCTTGGGCTGACAGCACTGCCCAGATTTTAAAAATCTGCTATTTCAATTATTAATTAATCAGCTTTGAGGGCGAAGTAAAGATGCTAAGCCCTGCCTTTTTCATTTCAGTCCAAGAGCTCTTTAGGTTCCTTTAATTTCCCTTCTTTTCAACAAGTTTACTAAGGGTAACAACCAAGGCAGCTGCTACAGGGAAACTGTGTGTAGGGGAAAACCAGGAATAGTTTCTCAGAACGGCAGAGGGAAGTTGGTGGTGTGGGACAGTCAGTAAAGCCTGGTCATCACCAAAGATGTCTGACAAATGCACAAACAGCAACTGGTTCTCAGGAGCCTTGATGGGGCATAGCAGGCACTCCCTGTAACTCTGAACAACCAGGCCTGCAGGGCGCAGCGTGTCTGTCCGGGCCCCACACTCTCGTCCTGCGCGGCCCCTGTACAGTGGCACAGACTGGCAGCTAGTTTCCAAATCAGCAGGTGGGCACACGTGCCTCTTGCATGGGATTCAAGACCATGGTCCTTTCTTCAGAAGAAACCCTCAATGAGTTGGTGATAGTTGCCTGTGTGAAGCAAGTAGGTCAGATCCTAACAAGGTACTGCTTGAATGTGCGGCCAGGGACAGGGTGCCGCTTCCTACTGTGATGGAATCCCAATTTCTCACCTACCAGGTAAAAAGAGGAAGAAACTAAAGCCTGGGCTGGAAAGAACATGCAGCAAAGAAATTGGCCTTCTGGCAGGCCTAACTCATACCACAGACCATGAAAATGACAGACAACCTAAAAAATTCATCTCCAGTACTAGAGAGATGGCTCAGCGGTTAAGAGCACTATCCGCTCTTGCAGAGGACCAGTCAATTCCCAGGACCCACATGGCGGTGAACAACCGTCTGTAATTCCACTTCTAGGGGGATCCAACACTCTCTTCCGACCTCTGAGGGCATTGTATGACATGGGTGCACTTACATACATGCAGACAATACACTCATACACATAAAATAGAAATAAATAATTTAAAAAATCGTATCCTAAAGCTTGACTTCGTTCAGAGAAAACAGAGTGTTAATATTATTTTAAAATAAACTTTGAGCATCTTTAATGATTGATAATTCAGAGGTAGACTGTTCAATTCCTCTCTTGGTATCTACCTAATTCTGATG
>NW_008331488.1:128211-155301 GCF_000622305.1 Nannospalax galili
GATGACAATGATGTTTTTGCATCTTCAGATTAATAATGTGTGCCATAGACACTGTGTACATTATATATATATATATACACACACACACACATATATATATATATATATAGTTACTGACTTTGTCACTGACAACTTTAATTTGTACACTCATCAGGATGACATCCTCATTTTTACCCTCAAAGTCCTGTGCAAATGCTTTCAATGCCAAGACAATAAACAGCCTTCTAGTCTTCATGATTTACCTTTCTTTTTGGAAAATATATCCAACAAATTTCTAACTGTATATAGTTTCAGGTCATAATTACACTCCAACTGCTCACAGCTGCCCTCTCTGGTCCTGAGGACACTAGATCTCACTAAGCCATCATTCATTCATCTCCAGTGCCAACCTGACCTGATGCTGTACCAAGAGCAATGGGTTCAAAGAGTGATAGGTTCAAAGGACCATTTATACTCATTTGTCACTGTATCAAAACAAGGCAAAACAACACTGCCACCCACTGCTGAACAGTGACCTGATCCCCAGGTCCTTCAGCTGTTTGGTTTTGGCTTTCCACCCTTGGAATGAAGAGGAGATATGCTTGGTCGGAGCTACGGGACCTCTGACAGTCAGAGTCTGGATGAGCAGGGCCTGAAGACAGTGTAAGAAGGGAGGTCGGTGGTGATTAACTCAAGTGGCATTTTCCAGGTGCTTCTCATTCTGGTTTCTCTTCTTTTATTTGCTCCTTCAACAAAGAACCATAAAGGCATGATCCTCCACAACCAAATCAGGACAAAAATATACACAGGCGCTAGAGATGGCTTCGCAGATATGGGCACTCGCTGCCAAGTCTGACAACCAGAGATTGATCCCCAGAATATACTGGATGGAAAGAAATAGCTGACCACTGCAGGTTATCCTCTGACCTATGCATGTATACTATGGCACACATACACCTGCATGCATACATACACGTACACACATATAGACACACATGTAAATAAAATGTCAAATAAAGTTTAAAAGAAAGAACGCAGGTAGTAAAAAATTATTTGTCTACTGTCTTCAGGGTAGTGTGAGTTTGAGAAAATGAAAATGTGTATTCTTCTTGCTACTGGTCAGGAAGTACTAGCCCCAGTTACAGAGTCCACGGAGACCCCTGCTACTACTGTACAATGGATAAGAGAGAATGTTCCAGTGGAATGAAAAATAGAAGTCCAAAGGTGACATTTTAAAAAACTATCTGGCAGGAAAATGTCTTCTAAGCAATATGACTGAAATATGACATTGGGCTTTTGCTTTAAGAGGATGCTACAGTTAGACTGAAGGGAGCGGACGTGGTGGTGAGGCTGTTTTCTGGGCAGATACAGAAAGGGGCTGCATGCAGGGGCTATGTCCATTAGGGCTGTGGTGTGGAGCACGTACCACCTCACTAATACACATGCTCTCAGGACATCTGAAATCAGTACTGTCATGACTTGCTGCTCAGTAGTGGTCCAACCTTACATCTCAAATTTCATTAAAATGGATGCCAAATTTAAATTATTTATCCATGATCAGGGTGAAATGTGCCTGTATCAGAGTCTTTGATCAAATTCATGTTTATGTGTGGGGGTGTCTGACAGTTGTCCTGGAAAGTAAGAAACATTGGTTGCATCTCAAGATTTCCAAACAACCTGACACTGGACGGAATTCCAGGCTCATGTAAGACTGCTAGATTTTATCCTATTCAAAGCAGGCTCCAAGAAAGGTTTATTGTGTAACAATAACAGCTAAGAAATTGCACTATGGAAAATAAATACCAAAACTTTCATATAATTAAAGAGCTAAATGTTTTATGAATGTGAACCAAGATACAGATTTCTGCAGTTTTTATGACTAGTAAAACTAAGTATTTAATTCTACAACTACCAAGAGGGCAAAAACTTTAATTGTAACAGTGAAGTAAAACAGCACCTTCTATTTAGTAAAACCCAAATTAACACATGCATCAAATTCAGGGGAAACAATTTAAAGGTCTAGAAGCAAAAGCCTTTATATAAATATTTAGATCTCAAAAAATATAGAATATATTTTTATTTATATTAATATATGCTATGAACAACATATATTTCCATTTTATTTAACTATTAGAAAGATGCAAAAATTTTCCTTTGCACAATTATGTAAAAATGCTACAGAGGTAGAAAAAAAAGAGACCAAATTATTTTGATCAAAATGCAATTTGCAAATCAATTTTAACAATATTTGTTAAAAGCCAAATATTGATCCCCCAAAGTACAAGAACTGCAGTTATGGAAGGCCCAGTGCTGAGGTGGAAAGACAGATGTTTTAAGAAAGCTTGGGTGGGCAGAAGAAGTAAGTAACAGATCAGCCACAGGAAGAGAAGAAGCACACAGACACACAGGAGCTGATTCTGACCAAGCCAGGCATTCTGGAGTGCTGGGGGCAAAGGAGCCCATTCAGGGAGGATGCCCCTACAAGTGAGAGCTCCCATGTTTGAACAGTCAAGTGTGTCAGGAAGTTCTGAGAATGGTCCTGTGACAATGAACATGTACTCAGGAAGGAGCCAGTGTTTTGTATCAATTGCAGTCTCCTGCCTGGCTCTAAGCACACTGTTCAATGGCCAGGCCTTGCTCACCCTGGTTCAATGCAGAGCCGCCATGTAGCAGGAGTTACTTTTTCTCCCTAGAACACAAAGACTCTTTTCACTCTTGATGAAAAAATTCATATTCAGTACAAAATAGTTCTGAACATCCAGCAAAATCTAAAGAAAGAAAGAAAAGTTGTATGTAACCCCATCTCCCAGAAATGAGCTGCGCTTGTAAATATTTTTGGAGTGCATCCTTCCAGGCTTTCGTGCTCACGCACACATCAACCAAAATGGCACCATAATACACACTGCTTAACAAATATCTATCATAGACATTTCTAGCTTTATATAAAGCTCTGAATCATAGTGTTTAATAGCTGCAATATAGTTTAGCTAAACAGTTCCTCCACTGATGAACACAGAAGTTGTTTCCAATTTTCTGCTTCTATAAACACTGCTGCAATGTGCCTCCTTGTACATATGTGTATGTGCACATGTTCAATTACTGTTTTGTTAGGCTAGATTCTGGAAGCAGACTTTAAGTGTCGTGGCCTTTTTAAATGCTTCTGGTACACAGGTTGCTAACCCATCAACCCAAATCAGACACACACCAGTGCAGTGTGGGAGCTGAGAGGGCCTGCCCCCCCACCCCCACATTACCTGCCGTCACAGTCAAAACATGTGTTCCAATTTTTTCTTTTGAACTTTTAAACTAGAAAATGCTACCATTATTCCAGATCCTGTCCAATGGAATTTCCCCATTTGTGAGCACTGCCCATTGCTATCCTTGACCAGACTAGATTTCTCAATAGATTATCAAGAACTTTACTGACGAAATCTGAAAAACCACACAGGGAAATGGGCAACAGGGCAGAGAACAAACCAGAACACACTTACAGGACTGCATGTGTTCAGTCTGAAAACCCCATGGCTAAAGAAGACCAGTAAATTAGGGAGGACACCTCCACCTCTTCAAAGGTAAGCTCCTGGTGGAGATGTGGAGGGAAGGGTTGGGAGGGGTCCTGTGCATCCCCGAAGGAGACCTCCCATAGCAAGCTTTATACATAAATGGATGCTGTGTAACCACTGTGGACTCTGGTACCCACATGGCAGGCAGAGTGGGATGCTGGCTAAGTTGCTGTTAGAAAGGCACTGGGTTGTTGTCATGGAAAAGAGAACAGGGAATTATAAAGATGGTGACCTTAAAAAGAAGTCTTAAAGGACAGGGAAAATACTCTGGGCACTGTCAGCCAGTCCTAGGCTCAGCAAGGCTCAATGCTTTCTTCACATGCACATCCAACTGAATGTGATCATCTTAAGTCACCCGCGCATGGGCTGATGCCCCGTTACACAGGCCACCTGCACACCGACCCCAAATGTCAGCCATGCATGTCCACATGCACATTTCTCCAGAGTTAGACCCTACTATACTTATTTGGCTTATATTGCTTTTGAATACAAGTTAAATTTGATGCTGAATCCCTAAAAAAAAGAGCACGGCTATCTTTTATCTTTAAGTGATTCAACTAGTTCCCTAGTAGTAGACTTTTGATTTTCACTTACTTCCTATAAGGAACATACATGCTTGGTTATAAATCCTGACTGTATCATTAAAATGCCTTTTTATATAGCAAGAGCCTTATGTTTGGCACGTGCATTTGCCTGCTTCCTTCTGTTATAAACTCTAGAGTTCCATTGTAGGACTCTATGCTTCAGGCACTGGACTTCAAATATTGCTGCTACTCTTTCCCTTACTCATGACAAGGAAGCTATACTTCTGCTAAATGGCATTCTTGCATAATTTTAAATTTCTGAACTAGAGACGAGGAAATGCAAAGATAGAAGTTTGTTTTTTGAGACAGCGTCTCCCTGTAACCCCAGCTGGCCTAGAATTCGCTATGTAGACCAGGTTGGTCTCGATCTCACAGAGAGGCACTTGTCTCTGCCTCCTGAGTATTGGGATTAAAGGCATGCGCCATCACTCTAGTGAGGACAGAACTTTGAACTCTAAACTAGAACTTTGTTAAAAGGAATTTCCTAGGGCTGGGGATGTAGCTCCATGGTATTAGCAGAGTCCTGGGTTCTAGCCAAAGCAGTGCACACAGAAAATTAAATAGCTAGGGTGGGTAAACAGATCCTTATGGGAGATGTGAGCTTCCTGCTGGCAGGGAGCTATCCTCACGGAGCCTTTCCTTAAACCTTAGGAGTTGTAGTTGGACTTATTTTCCTTTTAATTTCCTGTTTTCCCATTGACTTTCCACCCTTAAAAAAAAAATCTCATCTAGGTTAGTTTTAAAACTAAGAAAGGAAATGGCAAAGAAAAGACAAATGATGTAAAAGGGAAACTGAAAGTGCCCGCGGTGGCTGTGTCCATGGGCTCCTTTTCTAGAATAAATAGTCATCTGTTTGCATTGTTCTCCGCTGTTAGTGGTAAAAGAAATGTTGGGATAAACTGTAAGAAACTCTCCATATACTAACAGAAAAGGTAGCAACAGGCAAAAACGAACAGCACATGAGGATGTATCTGAGAGATAAGGATGGCTCTCCTGCACGCTGAACTTGTGTTAATGTTTGGTATGGATTCAACTTCCATCCATTTGCATAGAATTTCCAGGAATCCATGAGCATTTTTAGCCTATGCTGTCTTCTGAGGAAGAATGTTCTACAGGGTTTCTACCTGAAACAAGATGGCTGTCCTAAATTACATTCTTGGACTTCCAAAAAATGGTTCCCTCTCCTATTCCACAATCAACCAGAACCAGAACACTAGTACCACACTAGATGTGACTTAGCGGACTTTCACAGTACCCTCTCTACAACTTGAGTTTTAGGATTCTTTTGGTAACTGCATGCTCCTCTCCACCCGCCCAGCTTTTCCGCTTCATTAACCATATTTCAACTTCCCTTTATGTATCTAATTTGCTATGTCTCAAAATGTGATAGATCCCATTCACCAAACCAAGAGATAAAATCTGCCCCCTTTGCTCCATCATCTACGTTGCATGTTCCCCAGGCTAGGAGTCCCTCAAATGCTTTGGAATAAAGCACTGTCTCACGGCAGTGACGCTCAGTAAGAATGAACACAGGCGTTTCCGATAGAGCTGTTCAGACCATGGGCTAAAGAAGACAAACACTGCGGCTGGGGGTGTGACTTGTAAGAGTTTTCCAGGGTCTCTGTTCAATTCTTCTTCAACAGTCTCTTAAGGTTACACTCTGATTCCCCTGGTAGTCATCTAAGGGTTTTCCTGACACTGCAAGGTTTCTTTGGTGAGCACCTCATCTTTCCCCGGAAGTTTCCATTTCCAGCGAGAAGCAGTGAAGGGCTATTTTTAGCTTTGCAGCTGCTCAGAGTTGCAGCACCCAGGCTCTCGCCTCAATACCCCTTCCTCAATTCTCCCTGTCCCCCGCTCTCTCAAGCCACAGTCTTCTCAGACTTCTGCTCCAGGAGTCTGTTTGCAACTGACAGGAACTAACAGGAAGGAAAACTTAGTGCCCAGCAAAAGGCCGTGCCAATCTGCATCAGCTGGCTAATGTAGAGATATTATCCCCACCCCCTTAGCTCAGAAAGTGGTTTTAAACCAACGACTGCTATTTGTGGAAACAGTGCTTCTAAAACACACAAAAAACCCAAATGACTCATTTAAAACAATGGTGGGAAGATATTTTTAAATTCATTATAGGTAAGGATATAAAATTAACTTTACAAAAACTTGCTCAATTATTGGGAATTTTCTATTAAGTGCGCCAAAAAAATGAGTTTTAATAGGGCTGGAGAATGGCTCAACAATTAAGAGCACTTGCTGCTCTTGCAGAGGACTTAAGTCCAGTTCCCAGCATCCTTATCCAGCAGCTCACAACAGTCTGTAATTTCAGCTCCAGGGAAGTCAATACCATCTTCTGTTCTCCACTTGTGCGCGCGTGCGCGCACACACACACACACACACACACACACACACACACGCAGGCGGCAGAGAGGATCTAAATTTGATCAAAATATGTTGTGTGAAATTTACAAAAACTCAATAAAAAAGAAAAAAGTTTAGGTCTGAGGGAAGAGTGCTACACAGGTTCAGTGTTCTTCTGATCACGGGGCACAATGTACACACGATCTCTCTGGGGATGTCAACCTTAGTCACATATCTCAAAGAAATGAATTTTCAGATAATTAAACTTTGTATAATTAAAAACTGGTTACTTAGGGGCTGAAGGAAGGCTCAGTGGTTAAGAATGCATATTTCTCGTGCAGAGGACCCAAGTTCGGTTCCAAGCATTCACATCAGGTGGCTCATAACCACCTGCAACTTCAGCTCTGGGGGCTCTGGACACCTCTTAGCCTCCCTAGACACCTGCACTCATGTATATATATACACACAGACACATACACATACATATCATCAGTATTTCTGGAACCTTGAAATGAAGAAGCTGCTACGGCTCAGGCAGGGCATTGTTACTTAGGAGGTGACCACGAAGGACGAGAGTAAGATGTGGATTCTGGTGTCCAGCAGATCTAGGGTCAAAGCCCAACTCTGCAGCAGCCACGTTCCTTCACATGTAAAAAGGGGAGCACCGTGGGAAGAAAGGCCGGGTGGTGCCAGTTAAGTGGGGCAGGGCTGACGCTCGGTCACTGGAGCCGTGGCTGTTGCCCATCCATGCCCTTTCCTGACTTATGCATTGCACTCGCAGACCTCGCCATCACCAGGGGCTTCATTGCTCTTCTCGTCATTCCTTGGGATGCCAGGGTCACCTCCTAGCTGCCTTTAGTGGGTGCTGTGCTGCTCTACTGACTACATCCTCCGACTGATCTTGAATTAGAAACCAGATTGAGTTTGTTGAAACTAAGCCTTAGTGCTTTGGTTTTAGGTACCAGCAGCTCAGATCTCTTCAGTTCTGAGGAAAATATGCCTGAAGTGGGCCCTGTTTACAAATGAACATGTTAAAGGTTATAAATACCATCCAGTTGTATTCTGACCCTCCACACAACCTCTTCCAAAAATTGTTTTAGAAGATTTTATTTTAAATTGTGTGTATGCGTGTACGTCTTAATGTGGTTCTGTGCATGTGAGTACAGTGCCCACAGAAGCCAGAAGAGGACATCAGCTGCACTGGCGCTGGAGTTACAGGTGTGTACTGGGGACTGAACTCAGCTCCTCTTTGAGATCACCAAGTGCTCTTAACCATTGAGCCATCCTCCCTAGCCCCTCAAAGATTTGGTGTCAAAGAGAATGAATAATGAAGTCAATAGAGATAGAAATCTGGAGTCAGAAAGGGCAGGAGGGAGGAAATGGACCAAGCACGGGAGCACCTGCAGTTGTGATCCTGACATGAACACTGGCTGGAAGCTTCTGGTAGCAGGGTGAAGGGAAATGTGTTTCACAGAACAAAAGGGAGCATTCTGAATCTTTGGGGAGTCAAAGTCTTACATGAGACCTTTTACAGAAATGACCAGTTTTTCTTCATTTGTCTTACAATGCGTTTAGCAAAGAAGTGGGGTTATGAAACACCATGTACAGGTAACCTCTTACCTTTCTGTCTCTAGCTCTCCATCTCACTTCTACTTCTGAGGCAGTGGGTCTCCATTTCTTTCTGGACCCCTGTGCAGCACACAGCCTGTGCTGGACTGGATCACACCCTCACGCTCTCTACTGGCCAACTCACCTCATGCATTGCCACCATACGAATGCCTAACAGACGTGCTCATTAAGTCTCTTCAGCTGTTCCTAGTGACCTCTAGAGAAAGCCTAAACTCCCCAGGCGGGTATCTAAGACACAGAGTGCACTGATTGTAGCCATTTACCAGTACACTCCTCTGTCCGTGGAGTTGCTCTCTTTTCTTCTGTTAAACACATTTCCCTTTATCCTGCTACCAGAAGCTTCCAGCCAGTGCTCGTGTCAGCATCACAGCTGCAGGTGTTCCCGTGCTTGGTCCATTTCCTCCCTCCTGCCCTCTCTGACCCCAGCTTTCTATCTCTATTGACTTACTGACCAGCTTTCCTGGTCAGTGTGTTGACTGTCACAGGCTTCCTACCTCTCCCCTTGTTCCTGTGATTGCCCTTCCTCCTCCCCTAACCCTATCCATATCTAGTTCTCCTTTAGTTCCAGCTCAGCTCCCCTCTGATGGCCTTCCTGGTTTTGTGTTTCTTTCCCCCACTCACTACAGTATTTTCTAAGCCAACGCATGTGAGTTCCACATACCTCTAGGGACACCTGACTCTTCAGCAGAGGGGGTCTGAAAGGTCAAAACCATTTCTATAACATGAAGATGATTATTGGGACCTTGAACTCCGGATCCTCCTGCCTCACCTTCCCAAGTAAGAAGAGATCACAGGTGCCCCTGCTGGTTATTTCCCTTCTATCTTTTTGTGTGTAGGCCCTTGCTCCTAGGCTCTCCCTTTCCTTCACTGACCTCCCTGATGCTGCTTTCTGCCTTAAGCTTGCTCAGAGAACCTTACGCACTCCTTAAGTGTCTTGCTCACAATTTTAATTGTTGAGCTATTTGTGTAATTAGCTGATTAGTGTCTCTCTCTCTCACTAGAATGCATGCCCCAAGGGGGTACAGACCGTGCTATCTTTTCATTGCTGTTTCCCAACAGAGCTACAAAAATATTAAAATGGATAAATATCATTAAATAAATCAACTGAAATTAATTTCCCATTTATCCCGTGACATTTATCGTATGGCAGATGAAGCAACGGGGAGGAATTCCATTATACAACCCAGAAGGAATGCAATGGTCTGGTTCCTATTTATAAAGCGAGTTTCTAGAAAACCGGGTGCCAGTGGGTGGCACAGTGGTGACAGGGAGACTGCGACCCCAAGAACGGGGGGGAAGGAAACTGGAGCTAAGGAAAGAGGAGAGATGGAACTACCACTGGTCTCAGAACCCGCAGCTCTTGGTGATGCACGAGGCAGGTTACAGGGAGTCCCCAGTGTCTGCCTCGAGTAGCTAAGACAAGGGTGATATTTATCAAAACGGTGAGAACTGCAAGAGAAATAAGACTGAACGTCTTATGCACTTTTAGAGTCTAGATTAGACAGTGAAGATCTAAGATTGCTCCTGTAACCTGGGAATTGAAACACAGCGCTTGTTACTAAGCTGGGGAGTAAACGTGCTAAGAGCCAGTGAGAACAGAAGAGCGGCAGGGCTGAGCGAGGAGGCAGACAGGCACTGTGTGGAAGAGGAGGTGATCCAAACAGGAGGGGTGGCCAGAGAGAGTCCACTGCAGAACTTCTGGGACTTACTTCTCCCTCACCTCACCCCCCTTGCCCTCCCCCCCGCCACCTTGTGCCCTCTGCACTGAAATGATACAGTAATCCACTAATGCACGGTCTTCTGTCCTTCACTTGGCCCTGTGTGCTTCCATCACACTGAGGTCTGAAAAGCTTCAAAGTCCAGCGATAAGTAGGAACCAACTACCGTGGCTATTCCGTGTACCTGAATTAACAGAAAGCCTGGTTCGGCATCTCAATTGTGCTCACACCCCCTGTGGCTACCCTGCTGTGCATGGCGGGACACATCCATGCGGCGGTTCCGAAACACATTACTGCTACAAGGGCTGCTGTGTCTCTTCAGCTCTGCTGTCCAAATGCTTCCGTCCAGCCTTTCGACCTTCAATGCCAGCCTCCCAACTTCATCTTCTGCTGTCTGGCCCCCTAGGCAAGCTGCGTGCTCAGTATCAAGTGGGACACTGCACTCATTCTCACCTTTATTTACCTGCCCTTGCAAGGCTCTTTGGATACCGCCTTGTCATGTGACAGTGAAGGGTTCACATGAGGTCGTCTGGACTACAGTTCTGTTATCCAATCAAACACAATCCAAGTGCATTCTGTAGGTATAGTTAACATAATCATCTCAGAAGTGAAGGAATCCTCCCTATCTGGGTGGGCTTCATGCAGCTGACAGAGCTGGTCAGGTCCTGAAGGACACAGAGACTGAGCCTACTAGCTTCTAGAAAAACCAAACCTCAATTTTCTAAGACAGTGATCCTTCAACGGTGCAGTGTGTTGTCTTTGTAAAGTTTATATAAGTCCTCAGGTTCTAACCAACAGCAAGCAGAGCAGAGCACGGCTCTTCCTGTTTTTAAAGCACCGTCAAGGCAAATCTGATCCACAGGCAGAGTTCAGAAGTGTGGAACCCCTCCGGCATGTTGTACACACCACTGGAAAAATGCCCCCTACTCTCCCTTCTCCTCCCTCCCCTCCTCTGCCTTCCCCCCACTTTCTCTCTCTGGTCTCCCTGTAGCCCCAACAGGCCTGGAGCTGACTATACAGACCACATTGGCCTCAATCTCACAGAGATCTGCTTGCCTCTGCCTCCTGAGTGTTGGAATTTAAAAAGCTTTGTACCACCACACGTAGGGTGCCACTGATACTTCTAACACTGCACCCTGCCTTATAGACTGTCAACCACCCAAACAGCCAGCATCACCTGCACAGCGAGCAACTGTCAGACAGCAGGACAGTTCTGGGCAGAGGTTAACAGTATACCTGCCATTCCTGGCCCTGAGGGTAAACACTTGAGATTGCTTTTTATTTCCCTACTAAAGCACTCTGGTTAATAAATGTTGAATGACTGAATGAATAAAACTTTTACTACAAAATTTAATGGAGCTAATGGTTGTTTATTCAAAACTGCACAATTTAAATAGCTCTTATTTCTAACTCATTCAAAATTCTATTAGCAAATGCTAGAAAGGGCTAGATATATTTATCGACAGACTGTGTTATTGGTATTTTAAAATACTTCTGGGTATAATTAATTCCTAATCCACTGATAATTTGGTAGGCATCTAAGTACTGATAACAGTACTTTTTCAGGGACACAAGCTACCAATGAATGTTCCAGCCTGCTCTTCAAACAATAAAACGGGTATCTGATACTAAACAGTCTGACTTCAATTCAAAGGGACTGGAAGGTGGAATAGCTGGGTTGAGCCTTGTTGGGCTGTGGCCACATCACTGCCTTTTACTGCAGTGTGCTTAGACAACTATATATGTTCGTAGTATCAGCTAAAACTGTTCTCTACTACTTTCTAAATGTGCTTCTAAGATGGCTAAAATGTTTCTCAATCACTGTACAGTCACTGCGCAACAAGCTGGCTTTCCTGTGTTTTCTGTGTGAGGAAATCAAAGTCCTAAAAGGAAAAGCAAGTTGCCGGCTGGAACCTGAGGGCAGAGTCACACAGGAACACAGGCTGCCGGGTTCCAGCTGGGGCGCCCCTTCCTTCAGGGACAGAAGGAGTAACTCCTACCCGACTGTACCACCACTTTTAAATGTCTCAGAAGCATCTCACTGCACTCACCTTTTCTTCACCCTTCCCACTCACTCTTCCTAAGACAGTGTCTTTAAACACATGTAGTGCTTCTCGGTACAGAGGGGCCTGCCTGTGACCCCAGCACTCAGAAGACTGAGGCAGGAGGGTTAAAGGTTTGAGGGTAGCCTGGGCTACACAGTGAGACCCTGTCTACACAGCAACAACAAAGAGAACTCCAAACTGCAGAGATCCTGGGAAACGTTGGTGACGTGGACAGCACCAGACGCTGCCGTTTTGACAACCTGCTACTACTTCAGGGCTTTGGACTGAGGTCACATTTCATATTTGACCCCAGCAACAACTCCGGCACAGACTGGTATGTTACCATCACAGAGCTCCACAGTGCTGGCTTGCCCATCATAATTAATGACGATGCTGTTTGGTAATTATTAAAATCTGTCAGGTCACATTAATCTACACCTCAAAAATAACTTGGGAAAAGGAGCTGTAAATGCATTTTTCTTTTCAAAGAGAAATTTGGGTTTTTCTGAGTAAAAAAATTTATATTTTCTTACCAAAGACCGACTTAAAGACTATCTAAGACTTTTAATAGGGCCAGCAAGATGGCTCAGCAGGTTAAGAGCTGCCTCCACACACACAACATGGCGTGTGTGTGTGTGTGCAGACATACACACACACAATAAACAAGTTTAAAAATGTTTTTTTAGAGACTGACAATAAAGTTGTACTTTTACTATTATTTGCTGAAATAAGGAAAACTACAGTTAAGTGGGAGGCTTCAGACACTAAAAGGTTTCACATTAATTCAGCATATGGAAGGCACAGACGTGGTGCAAACCCTCCTTCTCTCCCTTTTCCATTCTCCAGGAATCCTGTAGATCACTATTTCCACACTCCACCACGTTCTTTCTGTGTGTTCTCTTTACATGTGTATCACAGGTTTTTACATCCATGCTGTTTTTCAGGTCATGGCGTGGTCAGATTGCTTGCCAGCAGACTCTTAACTCTGACCTGATCCCCCTGCTTCCGTGGGCCTTCCTGGCCATTAGTACATGCTTCCAGATGACTTCTAATCGGATGAGCTCCGTGGTAAATACAGATACCGCAACTTTGTCCAGAATGCCCAGGGCTCCTTTTTCCTCACCATGGTTTTGTCAAATTAATTTTGATGTCTCCATGTAAGAGAAAGCTCACTGAATTTCAAATGTGATACTTTATGAGATAGGAGTTCACAAGGCATTTTGCAGTCAAGGTTTTCCGAAATGAAGGCATAGAACCAGGTAAAATGAGCACTGATGTATGAAGGAATGGATTTTTAATCACTTATGTAATTCAGCTGCTGATAATAGGTTCAAAGAAGGAAAAACACAAAATGCATCAGTGAGCCACACTGAACCCAAGGAGAGGACAGTCAAGAACACCACCCCCTCATCACTCCTGGTTCATTTCACTAATTACAGCATGAAACCTATGGGGCCTACCTCTCTACCCCCACTGACATGCCCTGGTTCGAGTTTTCATTGCTCCCTGTCTGGACGTCTTTAGTGTCAGAACTCTCCACCATGTTAGGTTTATGTGACATCTTCCTACTGAAATACATTCTGCTACCCTTGCCTTTCATTCACAGCCCTTAAAACTATACTTTGCACCTTCACCTCACAACTGCTACTGCCTGATGGTCGGATGCTGCCGCCATGGTCCTGCACGGGTGTGAGGAGTGTCCACAACACCGATCCTTGCATGCCATGCAGCGCCTCAAAGGGGAGCACCCATGGGTGGTGGCTTCACCAGCTGAGCAGAAAGAAGCCTAAGCTGCGTTCTCTGGAGACATAAATGTGGTGCAGCCTGAACTTCCACTAACTTTTGGACATTGTTATCACAAGCTCAGTTCATTCTGTGTTTAATTAGCCAAATACCTCGCCGTTCGGTACGTCATCAGTCATCAACTTCCGCAACGTCATCAGTCATCAACTTCCGCTCTTGTGCTTTTTACTTAAGCTGCTGGTATTTGTGAATTAGGGGCAGGAGTTTGTTTTAGTTCGTATCGATTTTTGTCTTCTCGAGAAATTGATTTTCATCCATTATCCCACATTCTTCCTAAGATCAATTACCCAGGAAGTGCATTCTCTGGGACCACATTTCTTCATTTTGTATTGAAAGGCAGTTTTTCCTTCATTCCTTGCTCAAAATCAAAGCACATAAAAACATAGTAGTTTCCTCCTAGTCTACCCGTTTAATAAAGTCCATTTAGAGGAGAACACATTCACGCTGAGACTCTGTTCAGGCTGAGAGACTTCTCTGGGTTGACCTGGCATTGGGTCCTGGTGACCTCTTTAGAGCACTCTCAACCACCCTCTTTAAGTATGTTTTTATTTTATGTGTATGAGTGTATTGCCTACATGTATGTAAGTGCATCCACGTCATGCAATGCCCACAGGAGTCAAAAGACGGTGTCTGATGCCCCTGGAACTAGAGTTACAGATGCTTGTTAACTGCCATGTGGGTGCTGGGAACTGAACTCAGGTCCTCTGCAAGAGCAGCCAGTGCTCTTAACTGCTGAGCATCTCTCCAGCCCCACAAGCACCTTCTTAAAGATCTTCTAGGAGACTAATACTCTGGCATTAACATTCCCCTTTGTCATTTTAGTCTGTGCCCCCCCTTAAATCGCTGCCTTAGTCACTTGGGTCTTCTGGTGCCCGTTCCAGCCCGTCACCTCAAGATTATCCACTGTGGCTCCACAAACAAACCTCCAAGCTTTGGGGGTACCCTGGTGATATACAGTACCAGCCAGAAATCTTAAGCTTATTTGGAGCAATACAATTCTTTTCCAAAACTTTTTATTTTTTTGGTTGGGGGCATGGGGGGAAGTGTCACTGTGTAGCCCGGGATGGCCTCAAACACAAGATCTTCCCGCCTCAGGTCGTGCGTGCCGGGATTACAGCTGTGCTTCTTCTAAAACACTCTCGAGCAGCCTGGGCATCTATGTCTGCTGGCCAGGGCTCACCTTCATTCCAGAAGCTTGACAGGGTGCTTGCTCTGATACCTCCAACCATGTAGTAGTCTTCCTTCTCTTGAGGCCTATTAGTGCTGCTTTGTTCTCCATAAGAACTCAAAATCAGTCAATAACCTCATGCTAAATATTTGCTGACAAGACTCTGGACTTCCTTTATTTCAGGTTTGGGGCAGGAGGTACTGGTGTGTGAACTAAGGGTGTCCTTCATGCCAGGCAAGCTCTCTACTACTGAGCCATATCTGCAGGCTTTATTTTGAGACAGGGTTTCACTAAGTTGCCCAGGGTTGCCTGGGATTATGTTTACACCACCAGGACTGGTGTACGTTAAGACTGTAAAATTTAAAATACTGGAATGCTGCAGAATGACAATTTGTGAGCACTTTGAGTTAAATCGGCTACAGTGGGTCTGGTCTGGCTGGACCTATAGTTTGATTACCATTCATGACTTGTTTCTCTGGGAAAGGCATTCTGCATGCCACAGTGGTGACTCAGACAGAAATTTCTGAATGATGTCTCTGCATGTCTGTCTGCTTCTGCTCACTCTCCACCCTAACAACTCACAAACTCAGGTTTTGAGTCAGCCACACAGAACAAGTATGCATGCTTCCATACTTAGACAAAGTACACGGTCCATTGTCTTTTTCTCTTGAATTCACAATAGGCTTTCAATGTTGCAATGCCATGTGAATGCTGACCACAGCAAAAAAGGCCCGAATGAGAGATTCTTACTAACCAGTGTATCTTTGACTTCAATCCTGTTTTGAGGGTCCTGCTGCCAAACTAATATTTCTTTGTTTGAGGGTGTGTACAGGGGTGTTGGGTTTCTTTTCCCTTTCCATTTGGCAAGGTCAGTGCCAAAGAAAAGTCATCACGCATATCTGTTTCCATAAGGCAAGAATGTTTATCTCAGTGAGGGGTGCTGACAGGAGGTCTGGCCTCACTCACTCACTTCCTGACCCCGAGCATCCGGGGAACTTGAGACATGCTGTGGTACTTCAGTTGATTTGGGAGCATGAGTCAGAAAGACCTCTGACCCTCCGTGAAAGAAGTACTTTTCAGTAGCTCCAGCCATGAAACAAGTTGCCTCAAAAACAGCCAAACAAAGAAAAGGAGGGAAAGAAAAAAACAAAACAGATTCTCGAAGCATCCTCTCACCTTCCCAAGTACTGGCATTAAACAGGAAGCCTCATGCCTGACTTTGAGGCAAACCATCACCCACCTGTTAGAAACAGCTACAAAGTTCTGATAGATTACTCTCAGAACATCCCGCCTCAGTGAGAGAGGACTGGCCTTTGCCTTCTCACTCACTTCCAAATCACTGGTCCCCAGTACCTCAGGAGGAAATAATGTACATGTCCACGTACTGCCAGTCCCCAGCTGCTCATCTCTCATCCTCCACCACACAGGGACACCAGGCTCCCACCTGCAGGCCTGGAAGGGCCAGTGCCCTCTGGCTTCTTAGCAGCACGGCAGCTTATTACCTAACTGCCTCAGAAAGCGCCTCTCCCTTTCTGGGAGCACAGCATTTCCTTCTGATGTTATAGACGTTGAGAGGCCTCTGGGTTTTTCTAGTCACTAATGATCCTCTTCTTCCTCCCGGCCCTTTTCTGAGGTCACAGCACACTTCTCCCTTGCCGCGACACTCCCCAAGATTCACCCATAATGTAAAGCACCCACTGGCTGAAACCTGCTCTCAGCTCTCAGCATGTCTAAGCTACATCCAGATAGTTGGCTCATCAGCCCTACCATAGGGCTCAGCGCTGCCAAGAAATCCTAGAACCCTTTCCAGGTTTTTCCTGCTCTCTCATGCTCCGCACTGCTCCACAGTGCCGACTCCGTGCTCTCCTCACCCTTAGCAGCTGAAAGCAGACGAATCCCTCCGCCTCCCTCTATGATGCCCATAACACTGGCACCAGTTCTTTGCTCCCAGTCCTTAGCAGACACAGCTACTCCCAGGCCAGTCTGACCCTCTACCTGTGCCCTGCAAACCCGCCCATAGACCTCAGAGCCTCTTAAAATGACCCTCCTCAGAGTCACATATTTATTCCTCTCCCTCCCTCTCCTCCTGTTTTGCTTTGTTTTTGTTTGTTTTATTTTCCAGCCCTTCGCTGTTAAAATCCTTAAAAGAAGGGTTAGCATTTCTATTTTCTGTCCTCTGGTTCAGACCACAATCCACTCTATTCTGGATTACAGCATTGCCAATACTCCAGAAAACAGCTCTAAGGACATCAGTCATAAGACTCATGTGTCTCAGGGGCTGTGAAATGGAGGAACTTTGCCCCTTTGGGACACTTGGCAATGTCTGCAGACATTCAGGTGTTGCCCCTCCCCAAGGCAGAGGGCTCTACGGATAGGTACAGACTAGAAACCAGGAATGCTGCTACATAGCCTACAGAACACCCATCAAACACAGAAATCCATCCCAAAATGCCAGTGTGGTAAGGCTGAGAAATGGTGATGCAGACAGATCCCTCTGCAACACTGCCATGCTCCGGACTTCCATCACCACTCTCCAGAGGAGCCACCATCCCGTCCCCCATTCATTAGGGATTCAAGGCTTAGCTCACTATACCTAGCACATTATACCTGACCTAATGCTTGAGGATTTCCATATCCACACAAATGGCTCCTTCCAACATCCTATCGTCCTATCATTGGTAGCTCCACCCTGCGTTGGGCCTTTCTTCCAGTGTTTACAAACTAGCTCCTCTGCTTTATTTTGGATAGTGAATGTCTCCCACAGGTCCATGTGTTGAAAGCTTAGTCAACAGGGTAGCATTCTTAGGATGGTGGGCCCTTCAGAAGGTGAGGTGAGGCCCCTGGGGGGTGTCTTTATGGGGGTTGTGGGACTGGACCTGCCCTCACTTTATCTGCTTCTGGGCCATAAGGTGAATGGTTCTGCTCCAACACGCACTCCTGCTTCCTCAGCACAGGCCCGAAGTAACACGGCCAGCCAGTCACGGACTGGACCCTCAAACTGTGAGCTAAAGGAAGCCTTCCTCTTTCTCTTTACAAGTTGCTACTTGAGGTACTTGGTATAGAAACAAAGCTGACACACCCTCCCTCAATTATAAGCATCCGGTGCTTCCCAGTTTTCTCCAACATTCCAACTTCAAAAGCCAAACACACTAGGATCTGTCTGTTGTCTATCTAGACCCTACAGCCTCATGTCCGTGGCCCTTTGCTTTCTTGCAAACATTCATTATCTTTTATCCTTATCTTGTTTGCTGAAGTGACCTGAGAAAACCCAAGTTGGATAAATCAACTCCCCTGGCCTGCCAAGCTGGACGTTAACGGGACAAGCACACAATCATCGTGACCACTGTGTAGTCTTGTCACTGTGATCACACACCTGGTGAGAAGCAACCTAAGGGAGGGAGGGCTCCTGCTGGCTCACAGCTCCTCACGGCAGGGAGAGGAGGCACAGCTGGTCACGCCGAGGCCCAGTCAGCAAACAGAAGGAGATGGATGCTAGTGCTTGGCGTACCCGTCTTTTAATTGGGCCAGAGACCCCAGCCCACGAAATGGTGCCACCTACAGTCGGTGAGTTTACCCACCTCAGTCAGCTCAATCTAGAAACGGCCTCACAGACAAGCCCAGAGGGCTGTCTCCAAGTACAGCCTGTCAAGCTGACACTGGTAAATGAACAACCATCTGAATGATGTCCCAACAAGGCCCTACAACCAAATCTACTTTGAAGTAAAATGTCGCTACACCTGTGGCCAGTCCCGAGCCCTCAACTATGGACCAAGTTCCATCCCCGCCTTGCCCTCTCACAAAGGTCACTCCAAAAACTCTGGTGTCTCTCTCAAGAATTACCACATTTTTCTCTCTCATTTTGTTCCTTTTCCTTGCAAACAGAATTCCTGCTATCTTCGCACTAAACACCCCCACATAATACCTATTTTGCTGCCTCCTCCCTACTTTTTGGAGATAGGGTCTCACTAAGTAGCCTGGGCAGGCCTGGAAGTCAGGATGCTCCTGCCTCTGCCTCGGGAGAGGTGGGATTACAGGCACCTTCTACCATGCCCAGCCTCTCTTGAATCCTTGGACAAGGGAAAAAACAGACTTGAAGGTGCTCGCTAAGTTCCACATACCCAATTTCTCTGGTCCAATTCTGTTCTGAAACCTTCCTAATGGGGTTTGGGATCCCAGCACTCAACTTTTCCTAGTTGCCAATCCCACGGTCATGCCCCACCTTCATTGGAGCACCTGGCTGGCCTCGTCTTCACGGAGCCTGCAGGGCTCTTTGCTGTCTCCCCCTCCATAACTCCTTTTCCTCAGCACAAAATGTGATTTGTTTTTTGTAACCGGATCGCTCCTTTCTTGAGCAAAGACCCCCCCAGATGACAGCATCCTGTTGTAATACCCAAAGTTTGGACACACCTGGTGGTCCAGTTTTTTTTGTTTCTCCGCAGTCTGTTCTCAACACAGCAGAACTGCCGCCTCTGCTGGGAGCCCACACATTCACCCAGCAAACGCTTATTCTGAATGACTTGCCAACTTAAACCGAAACCAAAGTCTTTGCAATAACCGTGAAGCACCAAATCTATTATTACCGCCATCTTCCACCCCATTCCAACTGTACTGGTCCCCTTCCATGTCCACAGCGCCCATTCACTCAAGTGCTGTCTAGGACCCCAACTTGGACATTCTTCTCCATTGTCTGTCTTTCCAAATACCTCATCAGGGCTCTTCACTTCTCAGTGAGGTGACCCCCATTTAGAACTGTCGCCTCCCCACCAAACACACATGATCCCTACTCTTTCTCTAAATGACTTATCATTTGATATGGTATGTATTTATTTATTTTGTATTTTATGTGTCTTGCAACAAGTGGTCAGTTCCTCAAAGACAGGGTTATTTTCTTCTGTATATTCACTATAATGCTTAAAATAGATACCAAATAAATATTTGTTGAGGAAATTAATACTTAAAACTTCCTTGGGATCAAATGTATTCTCAACTGGTCAAAGATAATTAAATTAGAATTTCAGAGTATTAACAGTATTTTCTGTAAGACAGTATCTTCCCTCAAAAAAAGAGCCAATTCCCCAAAATCCTACAGGAGGCGACGCTTCAGAACTGCTTACCTCTGGGTAACCATGATGCTTAATTAAGGAAACACACTGTTTCTACATTAATCCTCATCCTCCTGAGTCTAGGTTCCTATTTAGTTACTAAATCCTACGATTTCTAATCTTCTTCTGGTTTATTCTATTATAATCCTAATACTGTTTGGCCAGCAAAAGCTTATTTACTCCAAATTTGGTAGAAGTTAAACATTGAAAAATATCAATTAACATAAAATCAGAAGTGATAAGATATTTCCTGCCTCTAAGAAGTTAGGAGAGCTTTATATAAATTTCAGGTTCTGGAAAGGCCCAATTTCTGTCCCCACAAGTATCTCCCAACTTGCTGGGAACAGGCTCAATGCTGCTAAGTCAGAATCCTTCACAGCCTACCCCTCAACCTTGTGTGCTCAGGCTGTCAGATCACTGTGAGTTCCTGGGTCAGTGTCAACAGTCATGATGTCTATAAAGCACCAAGACCACTCTCCCTCCCTCTGACAGCTCCTAACTCCCTAGTCATTTTTCAACTCCTTGGGACTTGGAATGAACATGGAGTCTACGGTGCCAGCCATGATTGCCCGGCCACTGAGTTTACCCCTTAGAGCTCCTTTGAACCAGACTGGGAGCCTGGGAGCTCTGGGCATTCTGGGAGCCTGGGACAGCCTACATCTGCAAGCAACCACCAGCACAACATTTCTCTGCTCCGTTCACGAGGATGGGCCCCATCCTCAGTTCTAACTACGTGGCCTATTTCTACAGACTCTACTTGAAAACAAATTTTGTTTTTGGTCTTTTTTTGAGACAGGGTCTCCCTGTAGCCCCAGCCCCCTGGCCTTGATCTCACAGAGATTCATCTGCCACTGCCTCCCAAGTGTTAGGATTAAAGGTGTGTGCTTCCATACCCAGCAAAACCAAGTTTTTTTAACATTTATTTTTATTTTGTATATGTGTGTGTATATATGTGTATGTGCACATGTGCGCATGGTGTGTGTATGCATGGGAATCAAAATCAGGTTTCCAGGCTTGGTGGCAAGTGCCCTTATCCACTGAGTCATCTCATCAGCCCCAGCTTCTACCTCTAAGTCTGAGCTCTGCAAGATGATCTGGTGCTCGAGTACTCAGTTCTTGGCCTCATGTTGACCATTCCCTCCCCAGAGTTGTAACGCACCAAGTCAATCTCATCCATGTTAAAAGACGATAGTCATCACTCACACGGTTATAGAGCAGCTGGTCATGGCACCATTTCTCCAGTCAGACCCTGAACTAACTGTTGTGAAAACTACGATGTAATGAACTAGACTTCATTAGCACAGGAGAACAGACAGCGTTAAACAGCGACAATGGGAGAACACAATGGAAAAAGAACACGCTGTGGAGGGCCTGCAAGATGGCTCAGCAGGGGCAGGAGCTTGTGGCCTGATGATGCAGGCCTGACAGCCTGAGTTTGATCCCCAGAACATACTGCAAAGATGGAAGCAGAGAACCAACTTCACAAGGCTTTCCTGATTTCCACAAGCACATTGTGGCACGCATGTGCACCACACACACACACACACACACACACACACACACATGCGTACCCCCCCAATATTCATAATAAAATGTTAAAAGATTTTTATTGTGCTTAAACAAGCAAAACTGAAGCAAGCCTGAGACGATTTCCCACCACAGGCTCACCAAGTTTCTGTGTAACCCTGTGCTGGTTGGTTTTTGTCAACGTGACACAAACTACAGTCACCTGGGAAGACGGACCCTCAGCTGAGCCTTTTGCTCCATCACTCTGGCCTGTGGGCGCGTCTGTGAGGCATTGTCTTGTTAACTGTTATGAGTGCCCAGCTCACTGTGAGTGGTGCCATGCCTGGGCAGGTGGGCTTGGGCTGCATGAGACAGCCAAGCTAAGCAAGGCAAAGGGAAGCCAGCCAGGAAGCAGCAAGCAGCGTTCCTCCACCACTCCGCTTCACTTCCTGCTTCCAGGTTCCTGCCTTGAGTTCCTGAGATGGTTTCCCATGATGACGTACTGTGAGCAATAAGCCAAATAAACCCTTTCTTTCCCAAGCTGCTCTGGGTCAGTGTTTTCTCACAGCAACAGACAGCCAACTAGGACAGAAGCCAGCGTTCAGCCATAACCTTTTCATCTTGACTCCGTCCCACACATCCACCTTACCTAACCACAGTGGGTCTATGTCATAGTTTCTAGTTTCAACATGTCTCCCGCTCCTCACACACCTGATGTAGCAAGACACATATGCCTACGCCAACATCTCTGTTCGCCCCTTAACATTTGGCTAACACAGATTGGCTAATTTATTCACTTCCATCTGCACAGAGGCGACAAAAAGGAGCAGAGAGGCTGGGGGCGGGGCAGCGGGGAGTAGGGGCTGCTGCCACCGCTAGGTCACAGGTGCTGACAAGGGGGTATCAATCTACCCAGGACTGAGAGAGAACATTGCAGCAGTGATGACCATAGTATAGTGAGCTGTAGATGAACCGTTCCCCTGTGACACCAGAGTCCAAGGCTATTCAACCAACCTGCTCTAAAACAGAAATCCAGAAGGAAGCAAACTAATAGCGACAAGCATTTTATTCTCCGTGATGGCCAAATAACAAATGCACTGTTATACAAACCACTACTAGGGCTCTTGATCCTCCTAAAATCTGAACTATTTGAGGATAAGGCCTGAGTAAACAAGGTCTGTACCTTCCTTTGGTTCAGTTTAACACAGCAAACTGCAAGTGGACTTCCAAAACACCAGATGGATAAAACAGACACCGACTTTTCCTCCTTCCTTTAGTTTTACCAGTATTCTCTTTTCAACTGGCTTTGCCCTTCAGTTCTCTAGTGAATAGGTTCCACCACTGCCCCATTTATGATTTAAAGATCTAGTTTGCATCAACTTACCTGATGTTCTCCAGGCATAAGCCCAGCTCACCTGCCTCAGCGACAGAACTCTGTCTTTACCAACACCGCCGCTGCAACCTCCTGCCTACACAGACGGCTTCTCTCAAGTACAACACGTGGCTCCCAGGAGTGCCTGGTTCTCAAGGGACCGCCTCTAAACCTGTTGTTTGTTTACCACGGAGACAGCAATTTAGGTAATATATGTTTACTAAAAGGTCAGAATTTCTCTGGCTATAGTGATGCTGGGGAGAAAATCCAAGCAGCTGTTTACGTGCGACACGAGAACTTGCATGTAATGAACATCAGGGATATGAAATGATTAAGGCAAAAACATCAAGAATTCCTTCCTGGGTTGGGCGGGAGACACGGCTCCGCAGTTACGAGCACTGGCTGCTCTTGCAGAGGACCTGGGTTCAGTTCCCAGCACCCACATGGTGGCTAACACCAAAACTTAACTCCAGTTCCAAGGGATCCGACACCCTCTTCTAGTCTCCACGGGCACTGCATGCATGGGTGCAGTTATATGCACGCAGGCAAAACACTCATATACATAAAATTTTAAAAAAAGAAAGCTTTTTAAAAAAACTTTAAGTCCTTTCGGGAGCTAGAGAGACGATTCAGTGAGTAAAGTGCTGCCAAGCCTGATGACTGAGTTAAATCCCTGGGACCCACATGAGGAAAGGAGAGGACCAACTCCTACAATTACCTTCTGATCCCCCACTACCTACAAGCATGCATGTGCACACACGCACACACACACACACGCACACACATACACACACACACACGCACACACACAAAATCAATAAATATGTGTCAAAAAAAAAAAAGAATTCCTTCTTGACCAGCACGGATGGGGAAGGATCTCACCACGCGCCACCCCCAATAGAGGTGGTAATTGGCGGTAACTGGGGGAGAGAGCATCAGTTTTCTAGAGGGATGAGGTCTCTAGTGTGTTGCCCATGCCCCAGTGGCTGCCCTACACCCATATGCTCTAGTTTGATTCTGTTGCTGTGATGAAACACTGATCAAACCAACTTAAGGAGGGAAGGGCTTATTTCGTCTCACACTTTGAAGGCATATTCCATCTTTGAGGGAAGTCAGGCAGGACCTGAAGCAGAGACTATGGAGGAATGCTTCTTACCCACTTGCTCCTTCTGGCTGGCTAAGCCACCTTTCTTATACAGCCCAGACCCACCTGCCCAGGGATGGGACTGCTCACAGTGGGCTGGGCCTCCTACATCAATTAAGAATCAAAAAAAGGCCCCAGAGACATGCCCACTGGCCCACTGGCCAGCATATATGGGAAACAATAATTGGACTTAGTGGATTAAAAATAAAAAGAGAAGCCGGGAGTGGTGGCACACGCCTTTAATCCCAGCACTTGTGAGTCAGAGGCAGGTGGATTTGTGAGTTCGAGGCCAGCCTGGTCTACACAGTGAGTTCCAGGACAGCTGGGGCTATAAGGACACCCTGTCTCAAAAAAGACAAAAAAAACAATAAAAATAGAGCAGGCATATAGTTGGGTGGGAGATGTAGTGGTGGGGTCTGGGAGGAATTGAGGTGGAAGCAGAGAGGGGTGGTGATGATCAAAACACATCAGATACAAGTATAAAATTCTCAAAAAATGAATTAAAAATATATTTCAAAAAATGAATCCCTTAAGCATGGTAACAACATGGAATTAGAGAACGATAGCAACCAAGACATAGAGATCTGTTATCAACTACACACCCAGGGAAGTCCACCAGGTAGTCTAATAAAATGACTGGCAAGAATTTGAGGCCAAACAGTAGAACACTCCGAAGTGGAGATTCTCCTCCTCACTTGTATTCCCAGAGCTGTGGCTATGCAAGTCTCTCCAAGGTAACTGCATTTGGAGATCCTAAATTCTGCTATAGCCCTTCGACTAGCCAGTCTTCCAAATTTCAAAATGTGAAAGGCAAGATGCTAATGCTAAAGATGGAAGATTACCCGGGTGTCTGTACTGTCCATTCAGCCACTGCTGAGGCAGGCCAAGCTCCAGCACCTTGGCACTCTAGAGTCTGAGAAAAACACTTTCATTTTCACACAGACAATCAGTGTGAGGTACATGTTCACCAGGGGTACCAACACCATGTTGACACAGTAGCTTTGTAAAGTTTCCACTCAAGGCACTTAGAAAAAATTTTAAAATGAGCAGCTCTGTGAGTTTATACCAATATCTGATTATGAAATATCTGTCAATTCTGCATTTCAAATCTAACTACAGGAGTAGGAAGAAGCACATGAAACTGCTCCGCTCCTTCAACACACAGGACTATGGGAGAGAACTCACAGTGCCCTTCACGGAAACTCACAGGGGAGTCGTTCTATTACAGCGAAGTGATTTCCACAGCAGACATCTACAGGAACACCACAGGGGCCCCATGCTGTCTGCTTTCCACACTCTTGGATGAAATAAGTGGGCAACTCATAAAGAATAAGAGAGAGGAGATGCACAGAACAAGTTCTTCATCAATAATACAGTCACGCTCTGCCAATTACTAGAGTGGTGACTGTGTATCACACTTTCAAAGTAAACCAGAAAAAAAAAAAAAGAAAAGAAAAAAAATGTGGGTTTTTTTTTGTTGCATCATTAAGTAACTGGTAGACAAGCCACTCACAGTAGGTGCAGAGCTCAATAAAGATGGGTGGATGCCGCCTGTATCCCCAACTCATCTCATGCCACAATAAGACACATGAGTCAGCGCGGCACTTTAGGAACCTCATAAAATCCACTTAGGAAGGACATTTTGGAAGACATCCTATGTGCTTAATTTTCTGTAAACAAAGGATTAATAAAATCACAGTAGCATCTAATAGGACTTTTAATTCCTTAAGGATAGAAGCCAAGGCTAATCTTCAATGAATCTATTTGAGTGAGAGCAACAACCAGTGAAATATTCCCAGTCCTACGTTATATTACTAAGGTTCCAGAAGGAAATGAAAACAGGTCATTCTGCGGTGAATAACTGGCACTGGTCAGAGCTGTATGTGCTCAAACAAGACTGATTCCCAGGAGTGTTACCAAGAGCAGAAACTGACAGTAATGAAGTAGGAATTCCGGAAATACCTTGGTACTGTACTTCAGAATGAGTCCCTGTTAGTAGTCACATAGCAGCGTGAAATCAAACCCCAAACTGTGATGCTGAGATGCTCAAGTTCGAGCACCTGCTCTCCAGAGACACCAGAGATCAACGTGGTCACGGCCATGGACCTTATGACAGACTTGGAACCACTAAAGAACAGAATTCTTTTAAATCACTTTCCTTATTTCGTGAATAACCTCTCAAAGACAAATACAAATTTAAGATGAGAGGCTGGGTGTGGTGGCACATGCCTTTATTCCTAGCACTTGAGAGGCAGAGGCAGGTGAATATCTGTGAGTTCAAGGTCAGCCTGGTCTACATACTAAGTTCCAGGCCAACTGGGGGTACAGGAAGACCCTGTCTTAAAAAAAACAAAAACAAAAACAAAAACAAAAACAAGAAAACCTAGTAATACTCACAAACTCCGGAGTTCGGAAGTCCTGCTGACTCTCCAGTGATCCAAAGGTGGGGACAATCGTCTGTTCAAAATTTTCCAGCACTGAAAATAAATGAGTAAATAAAATAAATTAAATAATACAAACTTTCATTGGCTAGACACAGCAACAGGCGTTTGCAGGTTTACATTATTCAACACTCGGCTCTCAAGATCTTCAGCAACCACTTTAGCTCCTGGACAATGCCCTGTGGAGAGGTCTCGAAATGTCCTAGGCTGTGTCTAGCATGGAAAGTTACTCAGCGCCACAAGCAGTTACAAATTCCAGTCCAGCTAAGGAACTCATTAGAATGCTTACATCTCAACAGGGACTGATGGAGTCATTTGTGGAAGTGGTTTTTTTTCTTTTTGTTTTTTTAAAACATACTATATCTCTCAAGATCTTCAGCAACCACTTTAGCTCCTGGACAATGCCCTGTGGAGAGGTCTCGAAATGTCCTAGGCTGTGTCTAGCATGGAAAGTTACTCAGCGCCACAAGCAGTTACAAATTCCAGTCCAGCTAAGGAACTCATTAGAATGCTTACATCTCAACAGGGACTGATGGAGTCATTTGTGGAAGTGGTTTTTTTTCTTTTTGTTTTTTTAAAACATACTATAGGGCTGGAGGGATAGCGCAGCCATTAAAGGCTAAGGCTAACAACCAAAATGTAAAACACACTATAGAAGCAGAATCTGACAGAAACGTAATGGGA
>NW_008331488.1:156381-170205 GCF_000622305.1 Nannospalax galili
CAATCACAATATTTAAGTTTGGTATCTCACTAAAAAGAAGTCCCAACAGTTGAATTACATTTTAGATTCACAATGAATTTGAGGACAAAATGTCTTCATTTGCACTTAACTCACTTGTTTGTATCCCCTATGACCTGCGAAGAAAGACCAATAGAAGCAACAACAAGTGGCCACAAGGGAACCAAACTGGAGAAGAAACAGAGGTGAGCGCAGGCCTGAAAGGCAGCAGCTAAAGGCCAGAGTGGGTGCTCTGTGCAGCCCAGGAGGACTGCAATGCCATTCAGCCAGTTAAGCTTAGAGAGCAGCACACAACGGGCTGATTATTCCAAGAACCGAACAACAGTTGTCCAAGATAATTACATTCCTGCAGCCCATCCTCAGAACTTGCTAAAATCTGCTTGTCTCTACAGCAGGCTGTGAGAAGTGTGCTGAAAGCTGGTGTTCAGTCTGGCTCACATCTGGAATTGGAAAGCTAACCCTTCCACAGCATTAGCAGATAGCAAAGAAATTATAAGCGTGATATTTATGACATATTGCTTTATGGAAGAACCAGCAAATCTATGAAACATCACTGCATGCATTTTCATATGAGCACTATAAATCTGATGGCGTGACTTCATTTTGACACCTTATCTAGATTCCTACATGACGAAATGAGATGTGCAATTTATCTGTTCTCTATCTGACGTCAACAGATGGATAGAGCCTTGGCAGTGTTTCCTTTTTTGTTTTTCCCTTTTTTTCTTTTTTGGAAAGGCAGACTTATGATATTCATTTTGCCTAGTGACAAAGGAGACGCAAGATGTCTGACCCAGGTGGTCTATTAAATTACGGCATCGATGCAGCAGGAACGGACTGGCAAGAGAGAAGATAAAACCGTTTACAGTTTTAGCTTCTGTGATAATGAAAACTAGCATTTTCACTGGTTAAAATCAACACAGACAAAGAACTGAACGTGAGCGCGTAAAAACAGAAATGGCGTTACTGGAACACCACCTAGGTTGGACAAAGAGGCAGCCGCTGCTGTCACAGCCCCACGCCCACCCTGGGAGGCAGATGATGCATGAGGCTGACACAGTAATTACACTTCCTCACTGAGGGGCTCCAGCGACTCTCATACTCTCATTTCTGATAACCTAACACAAAGGGGAAAAAAATTCATTCCTTGCATCAAAATTAAGGTGAACCACTGAGAATTTGTTAAAACAAAATGAGATGAAATAATTCTGAAAAAGCGAACAGGCTAATTTTATTCCTTATAAAAAATCTTTTTTCTTAATAGATTTTTGCAGCATGCCTGCAGTGTGATCACTGTGCCTTGTGAGCAAACACACTAGTGTGAACTGCATCACCGGTTCATTTCACCTCAGCACTTCTGGCATAGACAGTCTTGGGGTCTTTTACGTCACCTGAATGTCCAAAGGTGAATTAGCTAACTGAAAACTATTCAGATATGGTGAAACAGGCTGTGGTCTTGACATTGTTAATGGAACTTTGTATAGATCCTCAATGAAAAGGCAACTGGAAGTCTGGTTCAATAAATACACGTGGCCTACTGTATGTTTTAAAGTCCTAAGGACATTAAGTTTCCTCTTCTTTTTTTGATTTATTTATTTTTATTTATGTGTATGAGTGTTTTGCCTGCATGTGTGTAAGTACACTTGTGAGTGCAATGCCCACAGAGTCCAGAAGAGGGTGTCGGATCCCCTGGAAATGGAGTTACAGATGGTTGCTAGATGCCATGTGAGTGCTGGGAACTGAACCTAGGTCCTCTGCAAGAGCAGCCAGTGGTCTTAACCACTGAGCCACCACTCCAGTCTCAGTCCCTTCTTGAAGAGAAGAATTCAAGACTTGATTGATGTTAATTTCTGTATCATTTATGAATGCCAGGCTGGACAGAGAGCCATAATACTATCAAATGGATTATCACAGGTAAAAACCAAAGAACTGAATGTTTAGGTCAAAAGAAGTCCATAAAATACCTACTTTCCATAAACTTAACAGTAAATTGAGGACTTAGCAGTTTAAAATGAAGGGACTGAAAGTTTATTTTTAAACTTTTTAAAAATTTTATTTATGTGTCTGCATGTATTGCCTGGACGTAGGTAAGTGCACCCGTGTCGTGCAATGCCGGGGTAGGTCAGAAGAGGCTGTCAGATCCCTTAGGACTGGAGTTACAGACAATTGTTAGCTGCCATGTGGGTGCTGGGATTCAAACCTGGGTCTTCTGCAAGAAAAATCAGTGTTCTTAACTGCTGAGCCATCTCTCCAGCCCCTGAAAGTTTATTTTTTAAACTCTGTCTACACAGTGAGAATAAGGTTGAAATAGCAAAGCTTCAAGGTGATGCTAACTCTGACGTATTCAGCATTTAAGGGGCCATTAGAATTATCTACAGGTTTGGTTGTATTAATGGGTTAATAACAGGATACTGGAAGCCTCACCAAAAATGTGGCAGTTCACATGATAACTTGTCTACCAACCAGAAATGGAATAACTTGAATTTACTACACCAATTGTGAAATACAGAGATAACCTACATTACAAGGTTAGTATACTATTGAGGTTCTAATAGGAACTAGCCAACGAAAAGGGTCATTATCTACAATTTTGTATCTTAGACAATCTATTGCTCATCAGACAACACAAAACAACCTCTCAGAGAATTTATGAATCAAAATAAAAATGCCTGATAAGTAGGGCTCTGAAATGAGGGTAATCAGATCAGGAAAGCACACTTTATCTAATTTACAGCACCAGCATGGCTGGGAGATGGGTCCAGCTGACTTATTTATTAAGGTGAATGGTTGCTGTTGAAATGATTAAGAACACAGTGACTGCAGGAGAGGGCAGGGAAGATAATGTCAGCATCTGAGTTGGGTGTGGCTCTGGGGAATGTCACTTGCCTAGCATGTGCAGGCCCAGGTTCAACACCCAGGACTAGAAAAGGCTTATACAGGGCCAGGTGCAAAGGGCCCTGATACGGCTCAGAGTCCTGACCTTGTGCAATTCAGATCTGAGCTTATTATCGGCCTATTTATCCGAAGCTGTTGATAACAATTTCCTTGGTGATGTCACAGGATTATGCAAACATGTAACAGTTCAAACGCATATAACAAAAATTAAGAACTATACAAACATAAATTAAGTTCAGATATACAAATTTAATAATGTAAAGAGAAGAAATAGAAATGGAAAGTTACTGAGTATGCTAATTTGTGCCAATCCTATTTTGGTCCCTATTTCCACAGATTATGAATAATTATTTAAGGTTGTCAGTCAGTACTACTAATTATCAATGGAACTCTGCACTGGTCTGATTCCAAAATTGGACATCTTTTGAATATATTAATTTTGTCTTCTGGGTTTCTATGAATCATCCAAGGGCTACTTTCTTTGTTTAATGTAAGTTGATAAGAAATTAAAGTAGCATTGTAAATATAAATCAAAAGAATGTTAGCAAATAACTGCTCCAATAGATGCCTAGATAGAAGCAAACTGACAGGCTGAGCGTGGTGGTGCAGGCCTATAATCCCAGCACACGGGGTGTGGAGGCAGGAAGATCAGGAGCTTGGGGTCAGCTGTGGCTACACAGCAAGTCTGAAGCCAGCCTGGGCTACATGACACCTTACCTCTATAGAAAATAAATAAACAAATAAATAAAAAGGTGAACAGATCTTTGAAAACTGAAGGAGAAAACAATATAGCACAATTTACTGACACAGCAGTTATAGCTAGATGACTTTTTTTAACTTTTAAAAAGAATTTTATTTATTATTTTTATGTGTATGTGTGTATTGCCAAGCTGACAAGTGGCTAATGATTCGTGTGCTTGGGGTGGACCTAGGTGCTAAGAATATGCATGAACATATACTTACACATAAACTTTTCTGTGGTGCTGGAGCATGAACCTGGGACCTCATGCATGCCAGTCCTGATACGAGTGTAAATGATTCCAAGATGAAGAAGGTAGATGTTACCTTTAGAAATACCATGATCGGTGGATGTACAGCTAAAACCATGAACAACTCAAAGGAATGGCCCACATTGCCTGGGGAATGAGGACATGTTCATACATCCAGACAGGGCAGGATGTCTACATACATCACCTGGGGAATGAGGACATGTTCATACATCCAGACGGGGCAAGATGTCTAATGTTCTGCCAAGATGCTCTATACCTGGAATTTTCTTCCCCACTTGATAGAAGTCTTATTAGAAATCTGGATCTTAGAGTAGCTATTCAATATCTGATCCCCAAACCAGTCCTCCCAAGCCATGATACTGACAGCAGCCACACACATAGGTCATACTTTCTAGCAATAGGTGCCTTCCAGAAGGTCTGCCCTACCTCACTCCTCACGTCACTTAACTACCCAGCCTATCCACCGTCCTTACAGTTCTGTTTGGTCTCCAGATTCCAATTTCCTTTCTCCTGTCTCAGATTATCAAGATCGATTGTATTCTGGCGACAGGTAAATAGGTAACATTCCCTTTTAATATTATCAAGAGATTATGAGCCTGTCACCCAGCATCATTACTAAAAGAACACTGATAGTGGAACATAAACATAAAGACAGGAGTATTCTATCACAAGGTAGTCAACTGTTTATTATGCAGGGCACTGGACTTCAATCTCAAGGCCACCACAAAGTACAGCCCAGTGGCTTAACAAAGTCTCAGGATTCTTATCAACATAATAACCTGTATTAAAAGGTAGCCATGAAGAGTGAACCCACTAAACCAAATACGAAATGACCTGAAATTTAAATAGTATGTAAATAGTTTACCTGTTTTTATTAAATTTCAGAATCCTTAATCTCATTAGGTGCCACGTTTTCCATCTGATGTTTATCTAGACCAACCCTGCCATTCACCCTCTTTTTAAAATGTTAAGCATTAGCATTGATGCAGCTAAAATTTCTGAATAGAAACAAAGTCCTAAACATTGTTGGCTACTTTTTCTTAGTGAAAAGAAACATGAATCAGAAAATGTCTTTCCCGAATGTAGATGAATCTGTCCATAACCCTGCCTTGGTACTGGTTTTTAGTGATAAGAAACATGGATCAGAAAGTGTCTATCCTGAACATGGACGCTGGAACCCTCTCTTGGTCGTGCCCTTGCACACAATGATGAGGAAGAAACAGAACCGGCTTTCAGTCCTGGAACGGAAATTCCAAATTTAAATCAACGGTTTCCACAGAGGCTTGTCTTTCTCATCTTTCCCTCCGGCCTTCCTGCCCCTCTTCCCAACACAGATCATTCTACAATGATCCCTACTGCAGGTGTTGTTAAAAGACAGAGTGGGAGCAGGGAGTAACACAGGGAGGGGCTCATTCCTGAAGACCTCAACTTTGTCAGCCTAAGGAAGTTTTCTGGCTGGGACTAGTACCCAGCTATAACAGTCAGCAATTTAGAGCATTAAATATTTTCCCCAATATCTCCCTCCACTGTGCAGCCCTTCTTGAGTAATGGAAAATCATGGGCTATGACACCCAGAAGTTCAAGCCATTCTCTCCCCTTTCCCTCCCTCTCTTTACACTGTCAATCACCAAATTCCATCTTGTTTATTTTCAGCTCATAGTATCTTCTGTCTGGAATGCTCCTCCCTCACTCCTTATTTCATACTTTTTTCGTATTTCTATTCCAGTGTCCCAGAGTCCTCTGTCTCAGCTTCATGCTCCCACAGCATGTTACATGTCTACTAAACCTGCTGAACCCCAAATCTCAGCCATCGCCTTATTAGCTGTTGAAATACAGTATTTTTCTACTAAAGTTATTTGTTGAAAAAATAAATGTCGGTCAAAAACTAATGATTATTATAAACAGAGTATGAAAGTCACCAGGTAGTCACATCCTCAGGACTGCTCGCTACCGCAATGGATGAAATCCGGGGCAGAGACTTTACCCTGTACACTGTACAGCCTTGTTTTCCTAGTGAGTTCGTCTGTGGACTCCCCCACCCTGAAATGCACTGTATATCGCGAATGCTCAGTGAATGGACCAATGATGGAACTTAGGCTGGGTTCTGTCACTCTAGCACAGATCCCAGGACTCTACAGTTCTCCATAATCAATGTAGTTCCTTAGATAAGAAGGAAGTTTTCTGTGTCCAGAAGCACACTGCCCTGGGCCACAGAGAACTCACAGAGGAGACACGATGTGTTGTCTGGTCCAGACAATCTTCTTCAATCGTCCAGCAAACATCAAGAACCTGGCTTCCTCTGCACCCAATGGTCTAGCAAGTCACCCAACTCCCCTGTTGACAGCACATAGCACTCCACGGCAGAACAGAAAGGGGAGGAAGTCTCTGGACCTGTGGCCCTCCTCGTTCTACTCCAAGAGAAAAAAATTCTCAAGGTTTTTTTCACCCCCACTCAGCAGCATCTCTAAGCGCTCTGGCGAGCAAGTATTTTCTCGACCGTGTCCACTCTCATGACTAGTACTGTTTGGCTCCTCTCAAAGACAAGTTTTATCATCATGCTCCTCACCAATAATTCAGCTCTAAAAATACACCCAGTATTTCACTGTGTCTGCTTTTGGACAGCTGAGCACACCACGCTGTTGTTCTCGCACCCCAGACTGGCTGATGCTTTTACAGAAAACGTCACTGTTCTGGGAACTTTAAAGAGAGACATGGAATTCATTTGTTCTTTTGGCGTCTTCTCTCTTCCTGAAGTAGCACACCCTGTGTAACTGATGTCTGAACCATTTTTCAGTCTACCATTCGGCAGCAATTCTCTGTATTTCCAATGTTGCACAATCACCACCATTAGCAAATCATTTTGATTACTCCAGAGATTCTGTAACTGTTAAGCAATGACTCCAAATTCCCCTTTCCACAGCCTGACAACTTCTTAATACTGTTCTGTTTCTGTGCATTAGCCTATTTCTACATATGTCACGCAATTCATACACTGTGTTATTATCCCACTTGGCATAGTGTTTTAAGCTTCATTCACGTTAAGCATGAATCAGAACCTTGATCCTTTCCATGACTGACTCAACGATTCCACGGTCTACACCTTTTGTTTGAACACTCATCTGTTGGTGAATATATGTTACTTCTACCTTTTGCTTACAACAAATAATGCTTCAGTGAATATTAGCACACAAGTATCTAAATCCCTATTTTCAATTCTTTTCAGGATTACCTAGCATTGGAATTGGTGAGTCATCTAGTAATTTTTCTTGGTTTTTGAGGAACTAACAAATCGCTTCCCACAGCCGCTGCACTCTGGCCTTCCATGCATGAGAGTTTTAATGTCTCCACATCCTCACCTGCCCTTGTTCTTTTCTATGTGTGGTTGGTTTTGTTTTTTTCATTTTATTTATTTTTATGTGTATGCATGTATTGCCTGCACATAGGTAAGGGCACCTGTGTCGTTTTCAATGTTTTCAATGGCTACTGGTCATCTGTTCACCTTCTTTGGAGGAATGTCTGGGACAGTTGTTAGCTGCCATGTGGGTGCTGGGATTCGAACATGGGTCTTCTGCAAGAACAACCAGTGTTCCTAACCACTGAGGCATCTCTCCAGCCCCGTGTAGTTGTTTTTTAAACATCAGACATCCTGGTAAATGTGGGATGGTTTTATGGCTTGGATTTGCACTTTTTACAAAATTTTTATTATTTGTGTGTATGATGAGTGTTTTGTCTGCATGTATGTAAGTGCACCACATACATGTCATAAGAGACCATTGGATCTCCTGGAACTGGAGTTATATAGGGTTGTTAGGGTGAGGGGAACCAAACCCAAGTCCTCAGCAAGAACAGCCAGTGCTCTTAAGAGCTGAGTCATATCTCTAGAAGATTTGTAGTTTAATGATCAATGACGCTATGTTTTCAATGGCTACTGGTCATCTGTTCACCTTCTTTGGAGGAATGTCTATTCAACGTGCAGTTTTCAAATGGGTTGTCTTTTTGTTGAGCACAGGAACTCTATGTATTCTGGAACTGAAGACTTAGATACATGATTTCTAACTATTGCTCCTATTCTACAAAATGTTTCTTAATTTCTGCAAGAATATCCCTTGTGGCCCACATTTTAATTTTGATAAAATTCAATGATCTATCTGTAATTCTTGTGTTGCTTATGTTTTGGGGGTTTATCCAAGAATCCACTGCCAGATCCAAGGACATGATGATTTGTCCTTATATTTTCTTCAGAAAGATTTATGATTTTAGCTCTTACATTCAGGTTACTGATCTGCTTCAACTTGCTTCTATATGTAGTACAAGGCAGGGATTCAACCCCACTGAAATCAAGTTCAGTGAGACCATCTGTTGAAGACTCTTCATGTTTCACTGTGCCCCTGTGGAAAACTCAGCTGGCCACAGATATGGGCTTTACTTCCGGACTCTCAGTTCTGAAGCAGTGACACACAACTGACTGCCGTGACTTTGTAATAAGTTTTAAACTCAAGGCCTGAGACTCCTCTAACTTTCTTCTTTCTCAAAACCACTCTGGCTGCTGTGAGGCTTCTTGCAAATCTGCATGGATCTGAAGATCAACTTTTACACTGCTATAAACTTTTATCGTTAACATTTTATTTTTATTTATTTGTTTATTTTTTTTGGTCTTTTTGAGTCAGGGTCTCTCTGTAGTCCCAGCTGGCCTGGAACTCACTATGTAGACCAGGCTGGCCTTTAACTCACAGGGTTCTGCCTGCCTCTGCCTCCGACCTCCGAGATTAAAGGCGTGCACCACCACGCCCGGCAACAAACATTTTTAAATTAAAAGAATCAATTATATAACTGAAGAGTAATGTTATTTCATTGTGCTGATTTGGTATTGTTTTTGAAATCTTGGCTACAACAGTTGAGACTCTAAACAGACAAATGGTATTCATTATAGGAACATGTTCCAATCTCGTCTTGGAATGTATGCTATCTCTTCACATCTGAGGGGTCTCCCAGGCCCGAGGGTTCCTATGCACACCACCCTAACTTTGCCGTTGGCTACAGTTCAGGTGAAATTTGGTCTAGTGATCTGTCAGCTCCCAGATTATGGTGACTGTACAAGCCCTGGGGATGAAAGAAGACACCACCTTAAACTGCAATTGTCTATAAACTCAAACCACATTTGAGTCATAACTCCATGATTAACTTACCAGAGTAGGCCTGATTTCAAAATCAGTTTTTAAAGCCTGAGAGAAAGACGAACAAAGAAATGAGAGGAGCCAAGCCTTGGGTCCTCACATCCTGAGGTGGACCATTAGAGTCTCTTGTGGCTCCCCAGAGAGCATCAGTGCATCTTATGGTTTGCTGTTGTTGTTGTTTTTTGTTATTGTTGTTTTGAGACAGGGTCTCCCTGTAACGCCAACAGGCCTGGAACTATAAACCAGCCTGGCCTCAGTCTAACTCACAGGGTTCTGCCTGCCTCTGCCTCCGAGTGCTGGGATTAAAGGCGTGCACCACCACGCCCGGCAACAAACATTTTTAAATTAAAAGAATCAATTATATAACTGAAGAGTAATGTTATTTCATTGTGCTGATTTGGTATTGTTTTTGAAATCTTGGCTACAACAGTTGAGACTCTAAACAGACAAATGGTATTCATTATAGGAACATGTTCCAATCTCGTCTTGGAATGTATGCTATCTCTTCACATCTGAGGGGTCTCCCAGGCCCGAGGGTTCCTATGCACACCACCCTAACTTTGCCGTTGGCTACAGTTCAGGTGAAATTTGGTCTAGTGATCTGTCAGCTCCCAGATTATGGTGACTGTACAAGCCCTGGGGATGAAAGAAGACACCACCTTAAACTGCAATTGTCTATAAACTCAAACCACATTTGAGTCATAACTCCATGATTAACTTACCAGAGTAGGCCTGATTTCAAAATCAGTTTTTAAAGCCTGAGAGAAAGACGAACAAAGAAATGAGAGAGGAAAACAAACAAACCCCCAGTACAGGCTCACATTCCCTTATTTTAAACTTTTCAAGACAAAATTTTGTGGTTTTGGAATTCAGAATTTAAAGACAAAAGAACAATTATATGTACACGTTGTCTATTATATCACAGCCTCAGCAGGTGTGGAAGAGCACACCTGCCAAACATCCATCAAGCGGGGTCAGATCTGACAGGCTTAACAATCAAAGGTATGATCAGAGAATCCCTTCCCCGCTTTCTGGCTTTTTATTGTAAGGAACTATGAACCTATAACTACTAAGGGTATGTTCACCATACAGCAGCAGAAGAGCTCAGGCCCACCATGGCAGATGACTAAGGGGCAGGCCAGTCCCTCAGAATGGAAATCTGACTGGAAGAGGGAAGAGCCTCACGGAGGGCCATCCTCTCTCGCCATCACACAGACTGAGGCCCACCACATCAACACAAGCTAGCAATCAGCTGCAAATAACTCTAGGCCAGGAAATGAATACTAAATGTGAGTAAAGGGAAAAATCAGGATACAGTATTTTTAATGATCAAATTGGCAGGAAAGAGTTACTAAAACCTAATATTGGCAGGGGCCATACACACACTGGCAGTGTCCAGTCATGCGAGCTTTCTGTAACAATCTGGTATATTACAAAACCTGTAATATTAGTTACCCGCTTTCTCTTGTAGTTAGAAAGGGTGCAAATAAATGAGTGTAAATCTTTTAGCTATGATGATAAAGATTGTGATTATTCTGAATAACTTAGAGAAGTATATTCATACAGAAAATTTTAAATGTATTTCAATGTGTATATATGTGTGTATGTGTATATATATATAGAGAGAGAGAGAGAGAGAGCTATACTATGAAACTACATATAGTTTGTCCCCTCAGAAAGTAGAATAGATATCTTCACACCATGTTTATCACAACATTATTCACAACAGCTCAAGCTGGAGCTACTTGGATCCACTGGCAGTTGAATGGATAGGCATCCATACAGTGGAATACTGTTCAGCCGTAAGAAGGAAGGAAATCCGGACATGCTACACGTGGGTGAGTCTTGAGCACATTATGCTAAGTAAAATAAGCAGTCATTGAAGGATAAATACATGATGCTATTTATATGAAGTTCTACAGCAGTCAAACCCAGAGGCAAAATAGAATGGTGGTTGTCAGAGGAGGGGCCTGGGGTGATAGGTTTAAAGGGTACAGTTTTGGTTCTCTAAGATACAGGGTGTGGGCCTGAAAGATAGTGATCGACATGCCACGATGTCAAAGTATTTAATGCCACTGAACTGTATAATTACAAATGTTAAGATGGAAAATTTTAGGTTATATATATTTTACCACAATGAAAAAAAATAAAAAGCCAGCTTAAAAACATGTGTTACCTGTTAAAGGAGCTGTGTCAAGCACTGGGCAGCTCAGGCCCATGCCCTTCTTAGGCAAAGCTCTCTCCAGGCTGGAGTCCAGCACTAAGGTGGGTGGAAATGGGTGGGGACCTCACACGGTGCCCAGATTCTAGATTCCCTCTGCCGGGGGCTCTCTGCCAATAAAGTACATAGTGTATGATTTTCAAAGATGGAACAAGCTTGTATGTATTATAATATCTAAGACTTGGTGGAAATGAAAAGAAACCTAAGCAAAATAGGTAACGGAAAGTCATGATTTTTTTTTTAATACTTATGATTTCCACATTTTCTAGAAAGAACACAAACAAAACAGGAACACATCAAAAGTATTCAGTCGTAGCCTATCTCCCCTCTGCTATGCTGTCAAAGAACCTTGCCTGAAGTCTTCCTCAGGCCAGCAAATGCCTCCAATCCACCAGACTCACCCCAGCCCCTTTCCCTCATTTCTCCATCTCCTACTCCTCAAAAAGATCCCACTACATGAAGACCCAGAAACTACCTACTTCCCCCAATCCCACAGGTCTAAACAGAAACAGCTAAGACTTTGTTTAATATAGTCTAGTGCCCATTCCATGTTTAAGTTCTTTATGGATGAGGTAATTTCATCCTACACAGCCCTAGGAGGTACGATCAGTACCACCATTAGCTGTGCATCACTCAAGAGGCCCAGAGACGTTAAACATGTTGACTCAGGTCACAGAGCTAATGGTCAGCAGAATGGGGATTTGAACGCAGGACTGCGGGGCTATGGTCTGACCCACTCTACACACGGCTTCTTGGTCTTCCTCAGCCTGCTCACATTATGACTTTCCATTCCATATGCCTCCAGGTAGCCCCACAGTAGACCCATCATCCCGTCACCTTGCCCTCTGAGCTTTCTTCTGTTGTTTAATTCATAACTTCATGCTGAATCTATGTGAGTTGAATGAAGGCAAAAGAGTTCAGCACGTTGATAGATGGATCCCGGCTCCTACAGAGTGGTGGCTGGACAGCTTCCTGTAGGTGGCTGACCAGATGACTGGCTGCTAGAAGCAGCAGACCTGGACCCAAAACCCACCTTCTAACTGGGAGCCTGGACAACACAGTCAACCTTTCAAGCTTCCTAATCTCAGTGTTAGCACCTGAAAATGGAACAGCCCTTCCCTTCAAATTCGTTTTGAATATAAAGTACAGCATGTGAGCTGTTGGGCTCAGTGCCTACACAGGGGAGACAGCGAGCATTAGCTACCGGTATTGCAAATCAGAAGGAATATGATAAACTCTACTTGGCTCTACTAAGGGATGTAATCTTCGGACTCTATTCAAAAGACGCTACCAGTGGCTTATTAAATGCCCTGTTACAGCAAAAGTTAAGAAAGTGTAGGGCTGGGCATGTAGCTTAGTGGTAGAGCACATGGCAAGGGTCTGTGTTCCAGGCCTAGTACTGCAGAAAAATAATTAAGGAAGTAAGAAAGTATACACAAATATGTAAGTACTACCACTAAGAAAATGAGAATTCAAATCTGAGGTCTATCTGAATTCCATTTTTATAATTCTCTACTGAATGCTTTTCTAGGCTTTGGATACATGGAAACATTTTTGAAGGCACTAAGTAACAGACTCAAACAACACAAGCTCCTTCTGAAAGGATCAGTTTTGTTAGATCAGGTTATTATTTCAGGGAAGATAAACTGAATGGCTGAGCTGATAAAGTTCATAATCAGCGCCCACCTACATGCTGCCATGGTTCAGAGCTCACATTCCCAGCAGCAAAGCCCAGCTCCTCATTCCCCCTCAGCAGTCTGGGAGCCTCAGCTGACTTCTCAGAAGCAGGGCACTGAGAACTGACCTGTCAATATTTCACTAAAGGGGGGGTAGGGATGGTGATAGCCAGCCTAGGCACTAACTAATCCTAATCGCTCTAGGTAAATTGGCTGTTCTGTGGGAAACAGATCTGGGTGGAGAGAAAGGGCCCATGTGAGCAGCATCTGGCCCTGTGCCAGCTGAGGAGGGCGAGGGGATGGGAGGGAAGCATGCCATGGGGAGAGCACCACCGCAACAGCTCCAGGCTAAACTTAATGGCCCCAAAGGCCATATTTTTGCAAAACCCAACAGACTTCCATCTTGTGTTAAATCTCAACTGGCCAGATGCAGCTAAAGAGGTTCAGACATGTCTACACAGAATGTATCACAACATGGCACTGTTTAGATTTTTAATGATTTACGTGTATGGAGATAAGTCACCTTAAGAGATTCAAGCTGTTTTTTTCTGTGTTTAGCTAATGTTACTTTTGTCCTTATCTGTCTGCCTGCCTGTCTCCCTCCCTCCCTAACTTCTCCTGAATCTCTCCCTCCCTCTAGTCCTGTTTTTTTTTTTTTTTGTCAGTACTGCGGATTTAACCTAGAGCTTTACACATTAGATAAGTGTTCTACTACCTAGCAACACCCCCATTTCTCTTTTTGTCTTATTTTGAGACAGGATCCCCCTAGGTTATCTAAGGCTGGCCTTGAACTTGTGATCCTCCTGCCTCAGCCTCCTGAGTAGCTGGGA
>NW_008331488.1:170377-179175 GCF_000622305.1 Nannospalax galili
ACAGATGAGGGTGGTTAAAGGGTGGATAGGAATAGCAGATCCCGCAGGCTGACTGGAAAGAGGCTAGACACGTCGGGACTAGGGGTGGCTGTCCTTGGAGGAAGCCCTGATCCTCCTGCCAAGCTTTAGCTCTCTGCAGATGAGGGTGGTTAAAGGGTGGATAGGAATAGCAGATCCCGCAGGCTGAATGGAAAGAGGCTAGACACGTCGGGACTAGAGGTGGCTGTCCTTGGAGGAAGCCCTGATCCTCCTGCCAAGCTTTAGCTCTCTCAGGATGCCTCTCTTTCTGCCTTTTTAATCGTCTAACTTTGCCTAAGAACAAAATAAGGGGGAGGGGAATAGAAAACGGAAGGGGGAGTACTCGGAGTTGAAAGGTCTAAGCACATAGGGGACTAGAAATTGGGAGGAGGAGGGCAACCAATATTAATGATGTATGAAAAGCCATGAAGAAACCTGGTAGTTAATAAGCTAACCAAATAACAAATGTTTGAAAAAAATTTGAATGGAGGTAGCCCATGTGGGTAGATAAAACTACTCCTAGCAATCATGGGTTATTAAACAAAATCCAAGTGCCAGGGAGTTGTTGTCCAAGGAGGTCCCTGATGCCCCTAAAACAATGCAGGTAACTTCCACTGCTCTTGGCTATCTAACAAAACTGGTTGGTAAGACCCTGCTATTAAAGACACTAAACACTTCGGTCACAGGAGATGGAGAAATGTGCTTCCTTCCCTCTGGCTGATCCTGCAGTGGTGGAGGGCACTATGCGGGCTACGCAAGTTATTGTGGAAAACGTTATCGAGGGTCTCACTCGGCTGTGGACCCTGGGTGCAACCATGCCCAGAAGAGGGAAGGATGAGCCACCGGTGCAACAGTGACAAGTCTGTTATGGGGGTAACCACCACTTTCTGACTGGACTTCAGGCCTGACCCACAGGAGGGCACTGACATCTGTGGTACATGCAGTCCAGTTGAAAGCCTGAGGGCTGGGGAGGTCACAGGCCCTGGCAGAGAAGCTGGTGCTCTTGCTTTGCTAAATGGATATGAAGTCCCTGTCAAGCTGCCTTTTAGACACTGTTTGTGTCCACAGAGCAGTGTTGCTGTTGGCTTTGATTAGAGAAGTGTTATTTTTTGTTTTGCAGTGGTCAGCAGTGATTGCAGAAACTCATCACCGGTTAAACTACAGAGAATAAATGACTACTGAATATCTATCCATAAACGGGACATCATTAACAGCCCTTCCACGACGCAGGGAATATCATGGATGAAGGGGCAGAAAGACTATAAGAGCTGTCAGCAGCGGGGAGTATGTGGAATGTTGACCTCTGGGCACAACATCGCTGTTGCACTCTTGATCTCACAGCAACTATGATTACCTATATATGACTGGGCTTGTCAATAGTCTGCCATGGAAGGGGGGAAGGGCTCATGAGGCCTCCTTGAGGATTTATACATAGATAATGGCTGAGGAGGGAGGGAAAAATATTTTCTTCAGTGATATAGCCACTGGTAAGATGTACAAATGGCCAGTAAACAAACTCCCACCCATGCTCCTATAAAAACTCTAGTGAAACGTATTGTTTGATCTCACATACACACACACAACCTCTAAACGAAGTAGAATTGGAGCTTGGGCTAGTTAGGAAGGGAAGAAAATTAACAGGGATGGGAGAAGGACAGAGAAAATACATCATACCATGTATGAAAACGTCCTAACGGAACCCACCATGTATAATTACTGTATGTTAAGACAAGACACTGAAATTTTGAAACGACACCACTAGGAGTCCTCTCTGACTTGGGTCAGGGCTCACTATGCAAGAAGGGCCTTTGAGACACTATTGCTGAAGACACCACACACACGGGTCACAGGATATGGAGAAACCAAGGTGCTACTGACCCGGAAGCTTCCTCCCTGCTGACTGGCTCTCACGGTACTAGAAGGGGCCATGCAGGCTGCTGGGGCAAAGACATCAACAGTCTTACTCAGCTGTGAACCTGTGAACTACAATAATGACCAGCATGACATGTTAACCCATTGGTAGAATCGTAGAACGGATGTTATGGGGGTAACCAACTGCCTTCTGGCCGGATTTAAGACTCACTCCAGAGGAAGAAACACATGCCTCACACCACAAATCTGGCCAAGAACTCATGGCTTGGGCGGGGGGTGGGTGGGGGGGGGGGGCGTACAGGCTGCAGTGGGGAACCTGCTACTATTATTTCGCTAAATGAAATAGTATCACACTGTCCTCTCAGTTCAGTCTCGCCACCTGTAGATTGGTGCAGCTCTTAGACCAGAGAACTTTCTTTTGGCAGTGAAGGTTAACACAGACATTCCTAAAACTGGTCAAAGTGCAGAGAGTAAGAGCTTGCGATGCTCAGCCAAAATCCACATCACATTCCAGAGTCAGAGGTTGGGAAGGACCAGAGCAAAACTACTTCTGGACAGGACCAGCCCGCTGTACTCATGAACTCCTGCAGCTCTGGCTGCCTGTGTAAGACAAGATAGAGCCAGTTAACAATCTGGCACGGAGGGGGATGGGGCCGATAAGCCACCACCCCTAACTGAGGAGCTACGGGCAGCTGATGGTTACCAGGGGAGGAAGAGTCCGTTTTCTTTACCGTACGGCTTCTGACAGGGCAACCATACTCCAGAGGATGTCCCGCCCCATGAGTATATGGCACCACAAGCTGCAGCTGATGGGCTATTAAAAAAAAAAAAAAAAAAGAGGAGGAGGACACCAAGTTGGGGGGGCAGGAAGGAAAAAAGAAAAAGGAAAAGCAAAGGGGGCTTTCAAATACTCAACTCCCCCACTAGTTTAATAAGAAATATTCTTATTTAAGAAAAGAAAATTTAAAATAGATGCCTTTACATGGAAGCACCATTAGGGTTCCTTGATGATGATCTGTTTATTCATCTAAGCAACAACTATACTTTATATGCCCACACTAGGTAAGCTCTGCGGACACAGCAACGCCAAGGACCACATCTCCCTCTTCCTCGTGGACAGGTGGCCTCTCCCCTCTGACCTGGTCAAAGCCTCCTCCTGTGCCCTGGTCGCCAATCCCACTGGCCTTGTCACTATGGACAACTCAGCTCTGCTTTCTGTGACCACAATGTTTTCTCCATTCTTCTCATTATCAACATTTTTCATGCTCCAGTATCCTCCATCGTAGTTTTTAAAGAGTTCTCTCTTGGTAAGAAAGCATTATCAAAGTTTCAGCTGTCCCTGTGATCCCACAATTCTACTTCAGGAAATTGTACATTAATTGTTATAATGACAGGAAAAGATATAAATACACCCAAGCATGCTCACATGTTCAGAGTAGAGTGAAAATTATGTTAGAATTCAGCAAAGTCTAAATAAAACTCAAACATTCAGAAAACATGTATCAGCTTCCTGCAGTGACAGGTCCACCATGAACAAAAGTACAATCTCTAGCAGACTCACAGTGATAGACTGAATTTTTGTAGTGTCACGTTTGTGTGTGTGTGTGAATGTTTTTTGAGATAGGGTTTCCTGTAGCCCCAGCTGGCCTGAAACTCCTCGATCTCACAGAGATCTGCCTGTCTTTGCCTCCTGGGTGCTGGGATTAAAGGTATACAGCACCACACTCAGCCTATTAATGCTTAAAACTTTTACAGTGAGTATATACTGCCTTATAATCCGAATAAAACAATAAAGATAAGGTTAGAATAACAGCTTTAATCAGCCTTTCCTACTGTACTATCGCATTGTTACACAGTCCAAAATCCCAAGGGCTGGGACTGTAGGTCAATTGTGAAGCACTTGCTTAGTCTGCTGATCCCAGCACCACAAGAAAAGAAACATAGTCCCTAACCCTTAGCAGTACTGATGAGCATCTATGTGGGCACTGGCTCCGTCCACAGTGCATTTATCCTCCATCTGCTCTGGCAGAAGTCAATGATGACTTGCATGTTGCTAAGCCCAATGCTGGTCTTACATGTTTGCCTCACTGACATCTCAGTGGCCTTAGTTTGAAGACTCTTGTGTTCATTCTATTTGATGGAGAGCTGGTAAGGATGTTCTATAACCTGGGCTGGCCATGAGCTCCCTGTGTAGCTGAGGGTTGGCCTTGAGCTCTGCCTCCGCCTCTCGAGTGCTGAGGTGACAGATATCCTCCGCCTGGGTTGGTGTCCTTGTCTAAGACATTATTCCATCTTTCTGTCTCATCTGTTGGTGTCTCTTCCCTGACTGGACTTTCCTTCTGGAAACACTTGGGGTTTCATGCAAGCCCTGCTCCTCCATGCCATCTGTCAGCACCTCCACACTGAAGCCTCCAAATGCTGGGCTCTGTTTCACATGTCTTCTGAACTCCCACTGTCTATGTGACACCTCCACTTAGCAATGTCCCACCAGCTCAGGATCCCCACGCTCAGCATGCTACGGTGCTAAGATTTCTGAACTCCCTCTTCCTCTCGCCATATCTCCCTGCCAAGGCCCAGCACGCTGTTCTGCACAACAGTCCTAATCCACTGTTTGTCCTGTCAGCCTTCCTGACCTCATCTTTTAGCAGCCAAAGTGACCTTTGAAAATAACATTCTGACAGAACAGTTTTCTGCTTTAAACCCTTTAATGGCCTTCTATGAAGGATGCCACTTTGCAATTTCTAACATGCAGGTGTTAGTTCTATAATACAGAAAAGTAACACAATAATTTTTAAAGAAGCCTGGCTAAAAAGAAACTATAAATCTGGGTGTGGGGGCACAGACCTATAATCCCTGCACTCAGGAGGCAGAGGCAGGGGGATCAAGAGTTTAAGGTCCTCCCTCAAGAGGGTCATCTAAGTAGGTGTTGTGTCCTGTCTCAACAGAGAGAGAGAGAGAGAGAGAGAGAGAGAGAGAGAGAGAGACAGAGAGACAGAGAGAGAGAGACAGAGATGGGAGGGGAACAAACCTGAGACGTGAGACGCTACAACACTTGCTCTCTCAGGACACAGCAGCACCAATCACAACAGTCCAGTGTGAAATCAACAAGGTTTCCATCAAGGATGAATGGATAAAGAATATGTGTGGAACACATTCACCATAAAGGACAATGCAATTCTGCCATGTGTAGCAGGAACGGGAAGACATTGCATTAAGTGGAATTAGCCAGGCCCCCTGGCCGTTCTTACTCATGTGTAGAAGCCAAAAGGCTAATCTCATAGAAACAGAATTCTGGGTTTCAAGAGTCTAGAAAAGGTACCGTGGCAGGAAAGGGGGCAGTTAGTGGGCACAGGGTGCAGTCAGATAGAAAGAGTAACTTCTAATGTCCAGTGTGACTTCCAATGCACAGTGTAAAAACAACACACAGTATCAATTATATATTTCAAATAGCTAGTAGAAAGGATTTTGAATGTTCTCAACACAAACAATAAATCTGCATGTCAGTTACCCTGACCTGATCGTTACACATGTATATATGTACTAAAAATATCACACTGTATTCCATGAGTATGTACATTTATTATGTCAATTAAAAGGTAAAAAAATGAAATGAGATGACAAGCATCCTGAGAACCGTTCTGTCTGTCCACTCAGCTGCAGACCCACAGCACCTAGACACTAATAAGTACTCAACGATGCAAGACTGGCACAGGGCAGAGCCTAGGTGACCACAAAGTTAAAGAAGGCATATCTTTATATTTTCCCTGAGTTTTATTTTGTTGAGATGAAATTTATGTATTTATAGTAGGTATTCTCACATGCACAAACTTACCGATAGAGAAGAGTGAGAGGAAAACAGGAGGGGTCACCTTCCTCTTTGAGAAGAGATACAAAAGAGATAACAGAGAGGGGACTGGTCAGATGGCGCGGTTAGTAAAGAGCCTGCTAGGCGAGACGAGGACCTGAGTCTGAATCCCCAGCACCCAAGCAAAAAGCCAGGCACAGGTGACACTTCTTTGTTTCCTTAGTGCTGGAAGGATGGAAAGGAAGGTGAGACAGACAGACCCCTAGAGCTCCCTGGCCAGTCAGCCCAGCTAATCAATGAGCTCCAGGTTCCGTGAGAGGCCTTATCTCAAAAACTAGGTGGAGAGAGATAAAGGAAGCCCCCCCCCCAATGACCTCTGGCCTCCAGAAGCACATGTGCTCATGCTCACAGGTGCACACCTCCACATGAACACATTCATACATACTACACACAGGCACACATCCACATGAACATGTATATGCATACCATACACACACAAAACAGAGAAATGATAATGTAGGCATGCACTTACATACGCATTATATAAGCACAAGAGCATTATAACTATACAAATTATATACAATATATACTCTACATACTATTTACAAACGTGGTTTTTGAGGACAGGAGAAAAGCTGACGCAGGACTCCTCAGAGTTTCCATCTTCTCTGAGCAAGAGGATCTACTGTTAAAAGAAAAGAGGGTGTGGGCAAGACTGGAAGGCAGGGAGAGTCTCAAACAGCTCCTGCACTTGATAGGGGAGGGTCAGCTGACCAGGTATACTGCATTCCTTACGTCCTGTTGTCCCCCCACCCCCTGAGCTCTGCAAATGCTTAACAGCCTGACTTGCTTTCTGGTCTCTTGTCCCTAAGATAATGATTCCCAACTGCCAGTGCAAGAACGAAGGCTACAACACCCACAGCTGAACTATGAGAATGATTCCTACACCTTGCCAAGGAGATTCGAGGCCGGTAAATGGGATGGTGTGCTTCCACTGCACAGCTCAGCCAGAGAAGCACTGTCAGGGGGAAGTCATGCCTGGGCTCGAGGGTGTAAGGTTGATGACCTTACACTGCCATTTTCTCCTCAGTCACTGTACTGACCACAGTGGGAGTATGCTGGGTTAATGATCAAACCCTCCAGTCAAAACCACGATGACCAGCAATGTCTGCTGTTCTTCCTCCCAACTCAGAAAAGCAAGTTGGAGAAGAGAAAAGAATATAGATAAGGCCATTATCTCCTCACACATGGCATTCATAAGAAGGACACAGTCCCCAGTGGATGCTACCAAGATGCCCTCTCATCCAGAGGTCAATGGGAAAATACAGCCCTCTCTCCTATCAGTCTCCTTACCAACTATGGAGAACACGAATCCAGTGTGCTTTGGAGCTCAATGGCCAACAACTGAAAAGAGCCCAGAGGGAAAAACTTCCAAATATTTAGCCTTTTACAAGTTCCTTGTTTATGAAACAGGGATTGTATTTTTAGTTGAAATCTTAAAGATGTTTGGAATTACTGAACTGACAAATACAAGAAGAAACTTAAGTTTTCCATGTCTTCTGCTGACTTGGCAGCTCTGCTCCGTTTCAGTGTTCAGTTACACAACTACCCTAACTTCTTCAAAGGAAATAAAAGCTGTGGGGAAAAAGGAGACCTTGGCCTTAAGGGGTGACATCGATTCCTTGGTCTCAAGGACTGAAGGAAGGGCTAGGACAGAATGCTGAGCTTTGGAGTGTGAGGCTAATCTAGGAAGAGACCACAAGTCCCCTAGCTTCCCTCTGTCTTCCGTCCCAACTCTTCAGCAGAATATCCATGAAAAGGGATCAGAGTCCGTACAGAAACCCGATTCACAAGTGTGATCAAATGCTTCATAAACAGCAATGTCTCCCTTGAGAGGTGAAGTCATGAGCACGTGCATTTAGCTCTTACTATCAGAACACAAAGAGACAAGAGCAGAGACCAGAAGAGGCCGCGATGACACAAGTTTAGAGGACAGAAAACACACAGGCAAGTGGCAAGTGGCTTAGCAGGCGAGACACTCCATCCTAAAACAGGAAAGGCCAGAGGCAACTTCATTTGCACCACACAGGTTCTTCTGAAAGTGTGGGTGAAGGTGAGGCAGGAGGGTGGTTCAAATTCCATTAAGTAGTTATCCCCATCCCCAGCCCCATCCTAGAATGGAAGTCTCCGCCTCAGCTCTGCCAGGAGTATGCTGGGAATGTGTTCTCTGGAAGTGTCAGTGAGGATCACTGAACTAGAAGGTTCTAGTACAGTTTACAATAGGAATTCCACATAAAACACCCACAGACTTTACAAAAGCTGGCTGATGATGTGGAGGCTCCAAGGCTTCTACTGAGCTTTTTGACTGATTATAATTCTCTCAGAAATGTGTCATGATGGGGGTCTTCTATCCTCATGGGGGAGGGTACTGGGATGAAACCCCGAGCTTTGTACATACCAGGCCAAGTGCTAAGCCATATCCACAGCTCACCTCCTCCATTTGTTTAAAGGGGGAAAAACTGGAAGGTTTTTACTTTTGTCAGAGTTTAACATAATTAGCTGAGGATAGAGAGGATAATAAAGACCTAAAAATACTAACACAAGGTCTCCTAAAATTCAACAGTCCAGTCAAGTCATTGTGGAGGAAGCTTGGAACTGCAGGAAGAACAGCAAAATTCCCTAGATAAAAACAGGAGGGAGGGGGAAAAAACAAAACACGACCTTCTTCATACTGAAGGTCTGTCAAAAATACATCTATGAAAATAAGAGCAAGATGTTGCAGGGCAGGGGGCAGAGAGCATCTGGGGAATCAAAAGGCATCCTGGAAATTCAAATCATGGCAGAAATAAATATTTTAAGAGAATGCTTTTAAAAGATAAAATTCAGGAAACGTTCATTACGCTGAGCAAAGAGGTGAAAAGAGGAATCTTGAAAAGTGTGGAGGCCAATTCAGGATGATGAAGTATTCACGACCAGAGAAACTGAATGGCAAAAGAAATTTTCTAGCACAGAAAGGCATTTTTCTAAAACTGAAGAATATCTTGCTTGCAGACTTGAAAGATGTCTCTCTCTCTCTCTCTCTCTCTCTCTCTCTCTCTCTCTC
>NW_008331488.1:179187-189157 GCF_000622305.1 Nannospalax galili
AGATATTTTATTTAGGGGCTGGTTCTTGCAGACGACCTGGGTTCAAATCCCAGCACCCACATGGCAACTAACAACTGTCTGTAACTCCAGTTCCAGGGGATCCAACAGCCTCTTCTGTCCTCCCCAATATATCCAAAGTGCTCCTATTTCAATATGTAATCAATGTAAAAGTTCAATTTTTTTTTCTTCTTCCCTTTAAATGGTCTCACTGTGTAGCCTAGGCTGGTCTGGAATTCACTATCCCTCAGCCTCAGTGCTGGGGTTACAGGCATGTACCACCACCGCCCACCCCCAACCCAGCACTGAAAATTACCAGTGCAATGTTTTAAATTTATTCTCACTGTTGAAATCTACCTCACCCCAACAGCATGGCTGGCTTGGGCTCTGCTCTGAGATTGGCCACGTCACATATTCTGACAAGTGACACTGATGACACCCTACTAGGTGGAGAGCTCTAGAGCCTTCTAGTGTCCTAGAACAACTGGACGTTTTGTTTTTGTTTTTTTAATTTGATGTGTTAAACCTGCACGTTAAGTGCACCTGTCGTGCAATGCTCGCAGAGGCCAGAAGAGGGAGTCATATTCCCTGGAACTGGAATTAAGGACAATTGTTAGCTGCCATGTGGGTGCTGGGAACTGAACCTGAATCCTCTGTAAGAACAGCCACTGCTCTTAACTGCTGAGCCATCCCTCCAGCCCCTGGACATCTTGCTGTTCTTAGCCATCTGTTGTACGTTTTGTTAAAATGTGAAATTAGTAGGCAACACATTAAAAAACAATGTAGGGGCTGGGGCTGCAGCTCAGCTGGTAGAAGACTGCCTGGCCTGCAGGAAGCCCTGGATTTGATCCTCAGCAGTGCATGAACCAAGCATGATAGTGTACACCTGTAACCTCAGCTCTCAGAAGCTAGGAGCAAGAGGAGCCCCAGTCTCAAAACAAAAAAACAAAGCACAGGATTAGAGAAATGGCTCAGCAGTTAGGAGCATGTACTGTTCTTCAGAAGATTGGCGTTCAATTCCCAGAAACCACATCAGGTGACCAACAACCACCTGTAACTCCAGCTTCTAGGGAATCTAACGCCTCTGGCTTCTGCAGACACCATCACTGACACACACATATCAACACACAGACACAGACATATACACATAATTAAAAATCAAAATCTTGTCAGAAGTGGTGGCACATGCCTTCAATCCCAGCATTTGAGAGGCAGAGGCAGGTGGATCTCTATGAGATCGAGGCCAGCCTGGTCTACACAGGAAGTTCCAGGACAGCTAGAGTTACAGGGAGACCCTGTCTCAGAAAATAAAAATAAACACAAAATAAAATGAAAACCTTAAAAAAATTAACTACCCCTGTACAGGGGCTAATGCGACCTGCAGAGCATTTGTTTACAAACTTTTTATAGATATACAACCTTTTTATTGAATTTTTGTGCATTTCATACAGAAAATCATCTTTATACCCCCTTCCCCTTTGGCACCTCCCATAGCCCCCCCACTGAACTTCATACATTTTGTCATTTGTGTTAAGGCCTATCATGTTAAGACATTTTTAATGAGTAAACTACTGAATAAAAATGCAAAACTTCCAGAATCTACATAAACAACCAACATGGTTGGGGAAAAAAAAGAAAAGTTGTCCACGTCCTTGAAAATGACAAATAATAATGAAAAGCAAATTCTTATGATATTTAGGATTTCTCTGAGCACTTCACATCATAATCATGAAAATAACTTCTCAACATACACATACTGCCAGCATAATAGTTTGTTAAAATGAGAAATGGCCCAGGAGCTTGTAGGACTATTTCCATATGGTCATGCACCTCCTCCCTGGCTCTTAAAATCTTTCTGCCCCTTCTTCTGCAATGGGCCCTGAGCCCTGGGTAGATAGATTTTGATATAGGGGTCCTGTCCAAGGACCCACAATCTCCAGACTCTTATTCTCTGCATTTTGGCCATTTGTGACCTTGTGCTTTCCTGGCCCTCTGTTGCATGAGGGAGCTTCATTGATGAGAACTGAAAGATGCATTAGTGTTCTCTTCATCCCTTGTTCTATGTTCCGTGAGTCTTAGGTGTAGAGGCTGCATCGTAGATGTGCCACTTAGGCTTGGGAAATTCAGACAATCTGTGTGTGAGCAGTTGTGTAACTCTGTAATTATCTCTGTCTCTTGAAAAAGAAGCTTCTTTGATGGGTGGTGACTGGGATACTCGTCTATAAATTTAAGATCCACAGTTTGCACATAGTAAGAAATTACATTTGTCTAGGGATGGGACAGCCTTGGAGTCTTCTCTAAAATCTATGACATCCCCAGCTATGTGTATTTGGCTAGGTTTATAGTGCCACACACAAATTTCCTCCCATTGAGTGGGATTTAGGTCCAATTAGGTAGCTGCTGGTTACCCCAAAGATGAAAGTGCCACTGGGACACCAATGTCATTTGCTGTGCTGGTCACTGATGTGGTTTTTAGGCCTTGAAGCTGGGGTTGGACTGATGTTCTCCCTTAGCAGCTTGTGTAGTGCTCTCCTAGCCTTCAGGGAAGGTGGCTTCCAAATCCTGTGTCCAAAGTATACCCTGTACTCAGCAATAGGGTCTTACCATCAAGTTCTGGGAGGCAATCAACAACTGTGGCAATAGCCTGTGTAATATCAGAAGTCTCTTGGACCACCCTGGCCAACAACTCAAAGGAAGGTTTCTCCTGTCTGGCACTGTTTCTTTTCATATAGTCTTTAGCTGAACTCATAGACTCATGTAGGGATATTGTATGTCTAATTTTCAGTAGGTTTTTGGACTAATACAATTTCCTCTGTTTTTTTTTTTAATACTAGCTAGGTGCTGTTCATCTCTCCTCTCTCTCCCTGTCTTATCCTCCCTCCCCACCCTTCCTAGATACGATGGTCCCGCCTCTTTTGAGCTCCTTCTTCCCTGTTGTTCTTTGTATAGCCCTCCTTCTCCCCTCCCCTTGATACCTTTCTCTTTGGAGGAAGGAAAGAGGGAAGGCTTGCCACAATGAAAAGATCTACTAATTTTCCCAGATAGTAACAAAATTTCTTAACTGCATTCAAAAAGAAAAGCCCACAAAATTCCAGAGGAAAAGTTTTCACAGAAAATATTCAGTCAGAATCTGACTTATGGAACCTTTAGGAAACTCTCAAGAACACTCCTTCAATGAAGAAGGCTTCAAAATCCTAAAAGCTGATGATTTCGACCCTAGAGAGTATACACTTAGCTAAGCCATCACTTAAAATTCAGGAGCAAACAGGCATTTCCAGACCAGTGTGTCAAAAACTCGTGTCTCACATCCCCACCCTTTCTCTGAGAGGCACTGGAAAATGTGCTCCAGCAACAGGAACCACTGAACCAGCAATGAGGATGACATACACCTAGGGCTCCAGTACAAGACAGAGGCTAAGGACTCCTCAGGATGGTGCTGAGCAGGAACCTTTCTCTGCCCTGAACCTCAAGAGGAAGAGAAGGCTTGGGAGGCCCTTCCCCCAAAGATGGACCTGACAGATTCCCTGTGTGGCTGGTTACTTACAACTGGTAAATAAATTTGAGGTTGAATTATTCACAACCATAACAAAAATTAAGACTAAGAAGTCAGTAGTGGCTGCATAATCGAGAGGAAAAGCAATCAAACGACATCACAAGGCTCATCTGTGGAGAGTTTTCCACAGTCATAATAAACACTGAATACTGATCTTACAAATTATAATACAATTACAATGTGATTATCAATGGGCAAATAAGGGTTGAGAAGGGGCGCGGGGAAGGTAGAGGAAAGAAAACTAAGTCATGGCATCAACAGATAATGCCTAAAACTGAGAAACAGATAAAGAACAATTTCAGCATGTTAATTACAAACACACTGAGGTAGTCCTTACTAAAAGAATCAGCTACAGTAGAAAACATTGGCCTCCAGGGAACAGAAAAAGGGAAGGAAACATTGCTGCTTTCAGAACAAATTTAGGGTATTAGTTAATGCTCTAATTATGTAAGCATAAGCTAATCTTGTAACTATTTTGACAAAAAAAAACCTTTTCATCCTCCCCTTTTAAAAAAAGCAGGTGGGAAGAGGGAGGCTGGAGAGGTGGCTGAGCGGTTAGAGCATTTATTGCTTTAGCAGAGGACCTGGGTTTGTTTCTAGCACCCATATGGCAGCCACAACCACCTGAAACCGCTAGTTCCAGCAGATCTAATGTCCCTCTTCTGGCCTCTGCCAGCCCCTGCACACACATGGGCACACATACACACACGTACATGCACACACACACACACACACACACACACACACACGGACACATAAATAAAAATAAATTTTAAAAATAAAGATGTAAGCAGGGGGTATAGTTAAGTGGTAGACCACTTGCCTGGCATACATGAAGCCTTGGGGTCAATCAGCAGGGCTAAAAGAAAAGAAAAATGGGAGGGAGGGGGAGAGGGAGAGGGAGAGGGAGAGGGAGAGGGAGAGAGAGAGAGAGAGATAGAGAGAGATCATGTCAAATACCTCATGATGTTCATCACCTCCAATATGCCCAATGTTGAGCCTCATGCAAAGTTATATCAATGTACAAAGCATAAAATATTCCTTTCAGGGAGCTTTATTTTTATTCTGCCATAAAAAATAAATGGGGGCTGGAGAGGTGGCTCAGCAGTTAAGAACACTCGCTGTTCTTGCAAAGGACTGGGATTCAGTTATCAGCACCCACATGGTGGCTCACAACTGCCTATAGCTCCAGTTCTAGGGCATCCAACATCCTTCTGGCCTCCACCTGCATCGGTATGCACACCATGCACATACACACATTCAGGCAAAACATTCCTACACGTAATACACGCATAAGTAAACTTTTTTTAAGAAGCTAAACGTAAAGATTTTTAAAATAGTTGACTCTTGGAGCTGGAGAGATGGCTCAGCAGTTAAGAGCACTGACTGCTCTTGAAGAGGACCCGGATTCGGTTCCCAGCACCCACATGGTGGCTACGAACCGTCCTTAACTCCAGATCCAGGGGACTCTGAAGCCCCCTTCTGACCTCTGTGGCATTGCATGACACAGGTGCGCTCACATACGTGCAGGCAATACACGCATACACATAAAATAAAAATAATAAAAAAATAAAATAAAATAAAATAAAATAGCTGACCCTGCTTAGTGCTAAGAAGGAAATAAACACATCTCTATGACAGAGCTGTAGGAAGTGTCTGGGGCAGGAGTAGTCAGAGGAAGACTCCTTGAGCAACACCTGAGACCTGAGCAGGTGCCACGGAAGAAACCACGCGTGGCCAAGGAAAGCTCTGGGTGAGGGTGGGGGCAGGCTGACAACTCAGAGGCAGAAACTGCCCAGGTGTGCTCAAGAAAAACCAAAGGCCAATGTGACTGCAAAGGAGGGCAGAGATGGGAGGCTGGGGAGCAAACGGAGGTGGAAGAGGCAGCTGGAGCCCAGGGGGCCACACGCTGACGAGCAAGAGAAGGCATGGCAGCCCAGCACCACAGGGCTCTCCTGACACTGCAGCACCAGCCACACAAGGTTGACCTGAGTGGAGACAGAGGAGACAAACTGAAGATTTTGAAGACAGAACTGAAGCCCGGAAGGACTGAGGAGGACAACGAAGGAGAGACCATGCTGGTGCCCTATACGCAGCGATCACATTTCAACACTGAAAAGAGGGAGAGGTACCATCCACAGATGATGAAGGCACCCTGTGAAGAGGCAGGATAGGGTACATGGGCCAGGAAGCAAAGGCAAACTTCCTCCTTGGACACGAGAGCTATCAAAGAGGCAGACAGGTGGAGGGTCTGAAACTCAGAAAAGTTCAGTGCTGTCAGTTAAACCCCCAGAGTATAGGAGAGTGAGGGGGGGGTCAAACCACACCAGAAGATATGAAGAAGCTACCAGCAAAGGACCAAGGAATGGACAGTGGGACCAGGGAGGACAAGTAAGTAGGAGGTAACTGCAAGAAGGGAATGCAAAACTGATCAGAGCTACTCAGAAACCCAGTGAGGGGCACACAGGCATGGAAAGAGGCAGCGAGAGCCTGAGCATCGTGAGAAGCCAATCCCAAGAGCGACGGGAAAAGACTAAGGAGCAAGTGAGAGAGGCTGGAGTTACACCCAGATAATCTTTTCAAAGCTCTGCTTTAAAACGGAAAGATGAGATCAGAGGTGGAGAAACAACAAAGGGCCTAGGAAAATGTTTGATTACTCAGGTTTTTGGTGGTATTTAGTTTTTGTTTCTATGCAAAGGTCCCAGAGCACTAATTCACTCATTTCTTCAGACATTCAACAGACACCTTCTAAGCAGAGAACAATGTCCTTATGGAGCTTATGATCTATGGTGGGGGGGGACACGACAATAAATGAATGCCCATGTGTGAATAGGTGCAGGACACACACCTGTTAAGAATAACTGGTATTCTCAAAAGGTGAGTCAATGATGTCAGCTCTGAGTAGGGGACATTCAAGTGAGAACTGAACACTGTGCACCCAGATGAGGAAGGGTTGGCTGGGAGGTGTGAGGTGAAGTAGTGGTTGAGGACAGAGGTCCAGGCTGGGAGGAGAGGTGGTGGGGGCCTCACTGCGCAAGGCCTTAGCTTGCGATTTTAGCCTTTTTTTTTTTTTTTTTTTCTTAAGACACGGTCTCACTATGTAGCCCTGGCTTGCCTGGAACTCACTATGTAGGCCAGATTGGCCTCGAACTCAGAGATCTGTCTGTGCCTCCCAAGTTCTGGGATTAAAGGTATGAGGCACCATGCCTGCCCTGAGTCTGCTCTATTTATTTTATGTGTATGAGTGCTTTGCCTGCATGTATGTAAGTGCACCCATGTTTGTGCAATGCCTAAAGAGACCAGTAGAAGGCACAGGATCCCCTGGAGCTGGAGTTATAAATGGTTGTGAGCTGTCATATGGGTGCTGGGAACCAAACCCCGCGCCTTCTGCAGCAACAGCCAGTGCTCTTGACCTCTAAGCCATCTCTCCAGCCCCAGTTTTAATGCTTTTTTAGAGAAGCCACTGAAGAGAGGATGAAGGTATAAAATAGGATCACTGTGGAGGTCATGTGAACTGCGACCACAAAGTTCATGAATGGAGACAGGAAGGCAGTGGAAGTTACAACAAGAATTGGGGATGGCCTGGGGTCACATTTAGGTGTAGGGGTGGGGACAGGGGTGCATGCATTCAAGATAAGTGCTAAGGGATGGAAACTGAGAGGTGGAATGAAGGGATGAAGGAGGACTCGGGTGTGGCCTGAGAAGGAGTCAGCACCCAGAGGGAAGCAACAAGGCAGGGCAGGTCCAGGGAGCACACAGGGCTTGGCCTGGGGATGTGGACGAGGTCAGAGCATGTAGGAAGCCCTGTGCCCTAAAGGTTAGAGACCCAAAGAACAAGACTGGAAGCTGGGTGAGTTGTGAGCGGAAGCTTCTCGGAGCAGCACCAGGGAGGCAGGGAAAGAATTTCTGGAAGGAGATACACCCACCAGGAGCTCCAGAGATAACCCTGAAGTCCCTGCAAGTGCCCAGAGGGGGCCATGTGCTGCCAGTGCCCAGAGCTGGCCACGTGACTGGGTGAAGGAGCCCTGCTCTGTCATAGTGGTCCTCACCCACAGGTGTGCTCCAATGGCTCAAGGATCCAGAATAGCAACCCTTAGCTGATTTAGACCACATCACTCTGTTCCAACATTGCCATATCATGCCAAGCAATGTAAGAGGTCTGCAGGAAGCAACGAGGTGCCTCTGGGACCTGCCTGTAAACCACAAAGGGCTCTGATGGGCAGGCATCCCAAATAGGGTGTGGACAGTGTCCCGGCAAAAAGACAAATGAGTGAGGACAAGACAGGGCTTCTATAGGTCACTACATCGTTCTAACTCACAGCGTGTGAGAAGAAAGTGAACACGGTGTGCGTTGGGCTGATGCAGGAACTAAGGCACAGAGGTTAAATGACTTGTCCATGAGCACATGGCCAGCAGTGGAGGAGCCAGGACTCTCAAATCTAGGACTCTGATGACAAAGCACAAGTCACAAACCGGTCTGCTTTTCTGCCTCCTTCCTCCAAACCAAACATGGAGTTTCTAAGCATCAGATCACAAAATTCGAACCTATATCACTTTTGACCAAAAGTAGAGATTCTTTCTTCTCTTTTAAAATATTTCATTGACAAAGGTTGAATATATTCAGGCACATGATGCAATTTGATACACATATACGCTGTATGCAGATTACCTCCATCAAGTTAATTAACACATATACCATCACTTGCTAAACATCTGATCCTTAGACCATACTCATCTTCAACTTAAATGCTGCATCCGTCATCTCTGCATTTCCTTCCTCCAGATCCTGGACAACCACTGTTGCTCAGACCTCTGCTTCTATGAGTTTGACTCTTTCAGATTCTACATAGAAGCTGTATTGGCCGTGCTTTTCTGGCTTATTTTACTTAGTTCAATGTCCTCTAGATTAATAAATGTTGTCACAAATGGCACCAGTCCTTCTTTTCATAACTGGATTAATATTCATGTGTGTGTTGTGTGTGTGTGTGTGTGTGTGTGTGTGTGTGTATCTATCTCCCATTGTTTCTTTATCCACTTATCAACAGACAAGTTTCCATAATTTGGGCCCAGTGAGTAACACTTCAATGGCCATTTGTACACAGGCATTGATTTCATTTCCTTGGGGTATATGCCTAGAAATGATTGTCCAACTGTATTTGTACTTTGGATTATTTTATGAACCATCATACTGTATTTCATAATGACTGAACAATTTATTGCAGGGGGGTTCGAACCAGCGACCCCCGCACAGTTATGATTGGGGATGAGTAAGTGCACTGTTCTCCAGCCCATGCCACCCCCAGTACTGGGAACACTCGGGCACAACAGGGAGCCTAGTCAAGCAGGGACTCATTTATTGCAGGTGTTACAGAGCTTATAAAGGCATCTGGAACTCCCCCTCCCCCCTTAGGGTGTATCTTAAGGATGGTCACACAGTGATCATGCACTCCTCAGCAGTGCGGAAGTATCCTTCAGACTTTTTAAAACAAGTCAGGCCGCGCCCCAGTAACTTCCTCTTGGACCCCTGCAAGGCAGGGCCTTTAGGTCCCCACAATTTACATTCCCACCAATGATGGACAAGCATTCCTTTTTCCCCACAACTCACCAACACTTATGATTTGGTCAGTTTTCCAGTATTTAAGAGAAGCGAAAACACTTTCCCATCAGCATAGTAAATGCTCACAGTTAATAAGTGGCCTCATCTGGAGACCTCCTCACCAGGCCAAAGACACAGGACTTTGAAATCAGAAAAGACTTGGGTTCAAATCATGGCTGTACTCCCTAGTGAATAGGTGTGCGTATCTTGATTTGTAAAAACTGAGTCCTAACTTGCAAGGCAGTCTCAAAGAGTCAGTGGTACAACTGAGGTGAGAACATGTTTCACACATTCAATTCTCTTCTCTTTATTTCTAGAATGTACTGCCATGCCTCCAAAGTTAATACAATGAAAGCTAGTTACTCATCAACAGGCTTTTGTTGGTGGATTAAATTTATCACACAAAAAAACCAAAAAACAAAGTCTGGCAGAAATTGGTCCTTGAATTTTTTCATGTTTTAGGTTTTAAGGTCATTAAAAAATGCATTTTGAGGGGCTGGAGAGATGGCTCAGCAGTTAAGAAAACTGGTTGTTCTTGCAGAAGACCCAGGTTCGAATCCCAGCACCCACATGGCGGCTAACAACTGTCTGTAACTCCAGTCCCAGGGGATCTGACAGCCTCTTCTGACCTCCACAGGCATTGCACAACACAGGTGCACTTACCTACATGCAGGCAATACATGCATACACATAAAATAAATTAAATTTTTTTAAAAGTTTTAAAAAATGCATTTTGTACAATACAGTGAAAAAATGTTTAATATAATAATGTACCTGGCATGGTGGTGCATGCCTTTAATCCCAGCACTCAGGAGGCAGAGGCA
>NW_008331488.1:189422-193839 GCF_000622305.1 Nannospalax galili
AAAAAAATGTTTTGCATTTAGAGGTGGCCCACACCTGTAACCCGAGCTCTCAGGAGATGGAGGTGGGAAGAGTTCAGGGCTATCCATGAATATATCAAGAGTTCAAAGCCAGTCTGGGCTATGAGAGCCTACTTTAAAAGCAAACAAAATGTTTTGTGCGCACCTACAGCTAAATCACTTTGCTTTCTCCTAAAATTTTAGGAATGTGTGTTTTAGGAAGATTTTCCCTGATGTAAGATGGCTTCCCTTCCACACACCCAGGATGGGAGGGCTCCTAGTAAGAATGAGCCTGTAAAGTCTTAGCCCAGATTTCAAAGTGGGGTCTGTGCACTTTGGCCACTATGCTCTCCTGTCTTCAACTTAACATCTTGGCATCTACCCCACAATACAGCTCTGGTTGTAAGGAGCTGAATTTTCCATCCAAGAAAACCATTACTTTCTAGCACATCCACACAGAGCCTCACAGCCCCATAAGCTACAACCAGTAAACACAAGCACTACATAGTTCACAGTATTTTTCCAGTAAAAAGCATGATTCTATGTAAGCTGGAATGACAGAAGAAAATGTATTGTTTTCATCATTTAAGAAAACTTGCATAAATTAATTGAAGGAAGCCAAAGAATTTAATTGAGGCTTGTGTCCCCTCAGTATATTCAGTATGAATACAAAAATAATTTAGTCTTTAAAACACATTTTCATGAAATACTATCTCCTTCAAAGAACCACATGCTTCCCTCTGTCACCCCAGCACCCCAACTGTAACTCTGCCATGAGCAACATGCGAGGTCGCTGAAATCTTACTTTCGCTGTACTGTTTTTAACATTCCCTTGCCAAACTTTTTTGACAAACTCCCCCCGGAAGGCATGGTATAAAGTTCTTGTTCACAGGATCCGGACCCATAACACAGTAGGCTACAGGAAATAAACAGCTTTCAGAAGCCAGCATACAGAAATGATTGTTTTTAGCAACCCATGTGGACTAACCAAGTAATTAAAAGAAAGCCACAATTCAACAAATGCTATGTGGGACCTAACACATGCCATCAAGTTAGAGAGAACAGGTTAGTGACAGGCCTGTTCTGGAACTGCCTGTGTGAGGGGAAAGGTGAGCAAAGGTGGTGTTCAAACACAGCTGAGGGGATCTTACCCAGACCGGATGGGAGGAGAGTATGAGGAGCCAGAAAAGGCCTCCTGGAGGCAGGATCATCACCTAAGAATGAGGAGGCATCAATAAATACCACAGACAAACACAAGGGCTGGTGCTGAGCAACAGAATGCTGAGGAGAGGCTTGGGGCCCGAGCCCAGGACTGCCTCTGCAGCAAGGACCTGACCACGACCAGGTCCCCCCACTTCAACGGGCCTCATTTTTCCTTATGACACGGGATAACCAGTTAGGTCAGTTAGTCAGTTGGCCAGACTCTTGCTGTGGATTAGAATCTCCTGGGAGCTTTGCAGACATCCGACTCCCTCTTCTGAAATGTGGTTTTACTGCCTAGGCACCCGTGCATCTTCAAAAACTCCAGATGATGCCAGAAGTAACCACGACTGAGATCCATCGCCCCATGAGACAACCTTGCAAGGCACCTCAGCCTTGATGCCCAGGAATACCTCTGGGGAGCTTTCTAAAAGTCTAGTATAGACTGCATCCCACACGATTAAACCAGGACCTCTGGGGGTGGGGCTCAGGTAGCAGCAATCTGAACACTTCCAGGCTGATACCAAGCTGACCCAAGGGTGACATGCACTGTTCTGGGTCCACTTAGTACTTCATTTTCCATTACAGCCAGTGATGTTTGGGAAAAGGAAGGAAGGAGAAGCTGGTGTCTCCCTCCCTCGCTCCCGTCAAATTAAAGAAAACCGAATGACAGAGGCCAAAGTGAGTTTTAAATGAGTTTGCACACAGTAGTTCATTTCACAAGTGTCATGTCGGTGCGTGACAGGTGGGACTGGTCCACGCCAAACTGCCCTGGTTCTGAATTTAAAGCCCGATGGAATGCTCATATAACAAGGACTCCAAGCGTGCACTCTGCAATGCTTGGTCAGAGTGGTATTTGCATGGCTGACTGTAACATGAACATTGCATTTCTTACCCCTGAGGTTACTTAAGTCCACTTATTAGGCACTGTTGAACCAAACAACAGTAATTAGAAACACTGTAAACCTGCCTTTTAAATCTATTGCTAAATTACAATTTTCTGCATCCAATCCATGCATACAGCGCGTCCACAGCATCACGAAATCAAAGCCGTAGAAATACTAACACTAAAGGAACATAAAGCCACCTCGGTGCCCTCCTGGGGATTCCACCGGCGGTGAAGAGAGCTGCTCTCCGAGGTACTGCTCACAGCTGGGCAAATAGAGCACCGCCCACATGTGGTTAGAGTCCCAGGTGAAAATGAACTCTCCAGGGGCCCAGGAGGGAGGAACAGCTGGAAGAGACAGCCACATTTCCCGAGCGCCGGCCGCATGGCACAACTTAGGAAATACCACCAGGTGATACTTGAGCCTCTGAGGCTGGGGTAGGAGGCCCTGGACCAGGCCAGCCGAGCTAGCCACACACTGCAGTTGGCTTGCAAGTCTGCAAACCCCAGGAGCTGCTTGCCGCCCTGCCCTGGGATCTTAATGAGTGGAAACACCGCTCACGTTCCATTAGAAAGCTGGCCCCTCGAAGGTGCTGGGAGCAGCCATTCTACAAGAAAAGCTGTTTAGCTGAACTAAAAGTGGGCACTCCTGTAGTGACTCAGACAGCCCCTGATTCCTGGACAGGGCTGAGGGCTGAGGGCTGAGATGACCTCCGTGGTTACAGAAAGCTCCTCCCTGCACAGTGTGGGCACGGCCAGGAAAACTGAAGGACCTTTCTCGACAGTTCTAACAAACAATAAACAGGAAGCTAAAGAACAAAGACCGGCTAAGCAAACTGCGTTGGGTTGGCTTTATTAAGCGGCTCACTATGCTTTCCAATCCATCTTGGGTTTTAAAAGGTTCCACTCTAATTTGGGAGTCAGAAGTAGGCGCGGCCCTGGAAACAGCCTAAGTGCACTTATTAGATTGTAACTTACTCACCTAGTGACTAAATTAAAATCTGACACATGCACAATGGACTAATACAGAGCATTTAACAGAGCAGTCTGTGCACAGATAGCTCCCTAGGACAGGTTAGCACAGGGAGAAAACTGCATCCAGCCCCTCTGCAGTAAATGCAGATGCAAATGTAAAGAAATTGCCTGGCAGGGGAATGTCAGGAGCCTGTTATTGTTTCTTAATATCCTTCAATGCAGTTTGAATCACTTTTTGATCGACCTGTCTCCCCACTTTTAATAATAGACATTAACTAGGAAGAGAGCTATTTTTGGTGTCTTCTTCATGCTAATCTTCCATATGTAAATGGAAACAAAACGATGCTATTTTAAATAGGCACTGGGGAGTTGTGACTCCTCCAAACTCCTAACCCTTTACAACAGATGATTAGGTTAACCAGAGGCTATTAAGGTGGAACCTGATCCAGTCAGACCGGCATCCTTTTGAGAAGAAATGTGAGTGGAGAAAGACACACTAGGCGTGTGCACAGAGGGGACAAGTATGGGGACACAGAGGGGCCAGCTGTGCACAAGCAAGAAGGGGCCGCTTCGGAAGAGACACCTTGGCCTTCCAGCCACCAGAACTACGAGACGTAAGTACCCACTGCTTAATAACCCGGTCTGTGACCCTCTCTTATGGCAGCCCTTGCAAATCAATGCTATCGATAAGTATGAGGTGGAGGTCACTCAACTAGCACCATGTGGAGACAGGTACCTGTGGAATTCTGCAGTAGTAGTTGACGCTCAGGACATTTGGTATGTGAACACACTGAGGTTCCTGGTGCTTGACTCGGTCAGGTTCACCTGTAAAGAGACCTTAAGGACTTCCACAGGCTTTCCATTTCCTCCTGCAGGGAGCCTTCTCCTCACACCACCATATTTTGTGTTAGAAATCCCATTTCAAAGGGCTAGATCGCAAGATGCTTCATGTATCAGTGATTCTTAAAAGGTGGCTTATACTCAAAGGACTTCTTCCTGTGCTGATAACAGATGAAGGGGTCACAGTGATATTTATTCATTGTTGGTTTTCTTGTAAGACCTTTAAGACACTTGCTGCCAAGCCTGATGACCCATATTCAATGCCCAGGACTCACATGGTAGAGAGTGAGAACTGACTTTCACAAGTTTTCCTTTAACCTCCACACAGGCAGACACACACACACACACACACACACACACACACACACACACATACATTTTAAAAATATTTATTATTTTATTTTATGTATATGAGTGTATTTCCTGCATGCATGTTAAGTACACCCATGTTGTGCAGTGCTTGCAGAGGACAGAAGAAGAAATCTGATCCCCTGGACTGGAGTTATGGACGGTTGTTAA
>NW_008331488.1:194053-210565 GCF_000622305.1 Nannospalax galili
TGTTATTTAAAAAAAACATTTTCACCAGGGTTTTTAAAAAATGGAAGATTGTATGCAACGTTTGTGTGCAGCCAAAATTTTTATACTTTTAAAATAAAACAGGATTGAGAGATCCAAACACATAAAACCAAACTTTTCCTATGGTATCTGTAACTATGAAGATTTAATCTAGAAATGTATAGTCCTTAACCCCTGGTGACCTTTCAGTGTGTTAAGATCCATGCACACAAAAATAAATATTTTAGTATAGACAGCTGAGGTTCCAGGCATTTGGAGCAAGACAAAAGAGGATCACTTTTGCTTCAGCTGGGCAGGGAAAACTTTATCAAGGGCTGAGCCAATCTGGGACCAGCACAGAGTGAAAAAGTAAATGATTTATGTCCAAGTTTGTCTTATCACTGACTATAAAGTTTCCTAAGACAAGAGTTGTGTCCCTATGGTAACTAACAAATCATAAGCATCCGCCAGTGCTGGGGCAAGGGCCCCAAGTAGACAACACACGTTTACCTTAGGGTATGCACCTGTAATACAAGGGTCTTATAAAAAAGTTCTGTGATAAGAGGATCAAAGTTGCAGTCCACCTACAGATGTATTAACAAGTTTGGGCTTTTTCCCTGTGCAGTGTACAGTCCCTGAAGGCACTGTCAGAGGAGGAAGGAGGAGGATGGGGCCAGCAGTCCAAGATGGACCAGGTGTGGAAGGAAAATGACAGAAGCAGGGGGGTCAGGAGTCCCACAGGGTCAGAAAATGCTTCCAAATCCCTGAAATGGGCACTCCCAACCTTCCCATGGCTGTGGCGAATATCAGGCGGAGTAAGGAGGGTACAGTACCTACCGGGCTGGCAGGAAACACGCAGAAAAATAATTTGTTATATTCAGTTCTTATTAGGAGAAAAGGAGCCAGAGAACCAGCATGCAGTGCACAGCCACAGTGCAAGTCTCCTGGGGCCTCCTCAACCCTTAGAGAACAGTAATGGCTCTCTCTAGGACTTATTCCTTAGTTCTCCGGAACTTAATGCATCAACACTGTAGATTCAACATACAAAGAAGAGATGCCTGGTATTGTTTTCAAACTCCAAATGCCCGAAATCAATTTTAAGTTGCTTTAGTATAAAAGTAACTATAAAAGCTAACACCAGCGAGTTTTAAACAACTGAATTTAATGGATCCAGCTATAAATTCAGGAAAGCCATTTTCATCTTGAAAACATCAATGCTTTTCTAATTAAGGACAGAATTGCTGACATAAAAGACTCAAAGAAATAAGAAATAACTCCTTTTATTCATAAATGAAAAGGCTTGATAGCACAGTGAATTGTTTTGAGATTCAGATTATTAGAAATTGTCAAGAATCTAAACGAGAGCTGTTCCACTTGATATAAGGGCTCATGGACAAAATTCTGGGCTCCAGCTTCTTAAATTCCCTTTTCTAGTTCTTACTACCACTTACACACTCCTGTGTCTAGTGTCATTACACAGATATGACAGTAACAGCACTGCATCTGACTCAGGAGCTAGGGATCCAGCTGAGGGCCCTGTGCATGTCAGACAAGCGCTCTCTCTATCAATGACCTACGCTTCCAGATTTTTTCCCTGTAAATTTGACCTTCAAAGGAAGGTTTAGTATACATTTTTAAATATATGCACATTGACACAAACATATGCCAAGTCTTACCAACTGAGCATTATTTTTCAGCCATGGTGAAAAGACGCCGTAAGAAGCTCAGCAGGAAGTATAATCCCTACTCCCCAAACCAACAGTCCACTCAACATGGTACTCTTCAGTCCAGGATGGATCCCTACACTTATTGTGTCACCAGGATGCATCTTACTTCTTAAAACCCACAGAGAATAATGAGCCACGCAAGTCATAATTGATAACTCTTTCCAAAGTCAACAGAAACTCCAATAAATGAAGAGAGTAGACGCTAGGACTCTGTGGACTGAGGGCGAAGTGGAAAGAGGCAGGCAGAATCACCATCGTCAGCTCTGACTATTCTGGACACCAGTGGATTCAGGCATGTCTGACTCTGAAGGTAAGTAACATCTTAGAAAGCAAGAGAAACACAGGAGTTAAAAGGTGGGACGGGTTGGGCTTCGTGGTGCACACCTGCAGTCCTAGCAAGAGGCAAACAGAGGCAGGAAGGCCTGATGTCAGCCCTGAGCTACACAGGGAGTAAACAAAATCTTAAAAAGGACAAGCATTCCCTTAGGGAGAGAGCAAAGCCTAAAGGCAACATGCACTGGGTGGCCCCGAGATTGGCTTGAAGAGAATTTTGAGCTCACTTTTCATCTACCTACTACCTAGAATTCCTTCAGAGTGGTCCTAACTTCTCTATCTAAGCTTCAGAATCTTCATCTATAGTTTGAACAGAGACAGTAATAAAATATCCAGAGTTGTCCTCCAGCTCTGAGTTTCTGTTTAGATGAACAGATACATTAAAATAGGACATTACCTGCTTTTCTCTGTAGCTATGACAAATACCTACCAAAAGTAGCTTAAGGAAGGAAGGGGTGATTTGGCTCAGTCTGTGGGTAGAGTCCACGATGGTGGGGAAGTCGTGATAGCAGGAGCAGGAGGCAGCTGGGCACACCCTCCATGGTCAGGGAGCAAGAAATGATGGGCTCAGCTCACTTTCTTCTTTTCATTCAGTCCAGGAACTCAGCCAGGAAATGGTACCACTCGGGTTTAGGGTGGGTCTCCCACCTCAATTAACCCAATCTAGATATACAGACAAGCCCAAAGGTTGATATTGACAGTCAATATCAACTATCACAGTAGGCTACTTTTAGTAACAATGGGCTTCAAGCTTACAAGTGTAAAATTTCACAGGAGAGAACCGACCTTGGGCAGGAGGCAGGAGAGATGCAGCCCTAGGGCACCTCTCTGAGCATAAACAGCCTGAAGGTGCCTGTGTTCCCTGTGATATTGTGTCCTGTCACCTCTGATGTCACTCACTCTTCCCAGGTGAGAAACACATACTAAAGGTCAATTCTTCACACAATCCTGCCGGAGGCAAGTTCTGTGAGCATTTACAGAGTAGGGTTTATAAGGTGTAACAGGTGAGAGCCATGTGCAGCGATGGGTGAGAGCACTTTGTGCTGCCGCAGAATGAGAGCCCAGTGGAGCTTTTGAAGACTTCATGAGATACAAAACATGGACAAACACTTAAACCAACCGACAGTTCACAATTTTCATATAAAAGCAAAAATCTGATGCCTAAAGATCACTAGTAATCAAGGAATAATCATATAAATTACACCTCAAGTGTGGTCTCTTCATTCATGATCCCATAATCATGTGCTTGCCCCTGTATCGGACTCAAAATGCCTTCTGATTGGGCACTTCCTCCCCAAGTTTTAAGGTCCTGGAGAATAAATACCGTATTTTCTTGACTACCTTAGCCACAAAGTCTAATGCAGAGTGTGCACAAAATCAACATCTGCTGTATGTTTGCAGGTAAATAGGATATAGTAAATTATATGTGACATAATATTACTTGGTCATTAGATGAGGCTTGTGAAGTATGTTACATACTGGGAATATTGAAGATGAAAATTCCAGAAATGAAGGATGGTTATGAGTGCAAAACACTCAATGTACGTAGTACCTGGAAATTTGAAAATGGTTAAAACGAACAATTTTATGTACACGTTATCAAGTGAAAGAAATAAAATAAACATGAGGAGTGCTTGGAGAGCAGGGCAAGTGATAAGGCAGGAGACCCTGTGTGCCAAACTGCTTGACTCTACCAGGCACTTTTTTTTTAAACAGTCTAGGTCTTTTATTTCTTCTTGTACTTTAAGCCATGACATCAGAGGGAACAGGTTTCAGGCTGTTCCAGGCTCCTTCATGTTGGTTCTCACAAACTGCTTCTCTGGGTGGAGTAGGCGAGGCACTTTTTTTAAGGGTGGGAAGCAGCTAACCCAGGCATTCGTGGAGGTTATCCTTGGGAGGTGATGTTAGGGGTGGGTTTTTGATTTTTTTCAGTTTTCTCTAATTTTCCACATATAACGTGTAATCAAAAGATGTGTTATAGCATAGGTGGGAGGTGAGAAGGGTTATTATCGACAGGCTGAGTCCAGACAACGCCGTTCCGACACTGCCCCTCACATGTGCTTATGCTCGTTTTCCATGGAGAGTCAAAGGCATGTCACTGTTTTAACATTTTGTCTTTATCAGATTGAAATTATTTTTGTTTTTTCTTTTTGTAATGCTACAATGCACATATTTCAGATTCGCTGGACCATTAGTATGTCTCAGCCAGGCTGAGTCACATCTGATGGTTTATTCTAGACAGACAGGTAACTAGCTGGATCATGAATGGCTGTCATCAGAGGTGGTGAAGGCTTTCAGGAACCTGTGGACAGTGTCTAGATCATATGAGTAAACACTCGATTGATTCACCATATCTGTGGATAAACTCAGGCAACTGCTGTATAGACTGGGTACTGTCATCTATCATACGTGCCAAACAATGTTCCTGGTATCAGTTTCCCTACAAGTAAGTGGGGACAATAACACTTCTTGGGTATTTAGCAGGACAGAAAACCCTGATGCTGGTCTCAATCCATTTCGTCAGGTACCGTCCATTTCCCTGTTATATCAAGTGTCTAACAACAGTGAAATGCTAAAAGTGACAAGTACCTATAATTAATATAATTAACAAAGTCACTATGATAGAAGCATAGGAAAATGCTCTAAACACTCTTCTGACTTCTCAGCAGACCTCGTTGACAAAGTTCAAAACAATTTTCCACCGGGTGTGGTGGCCCACTCCCTTAATCCCAGCACTTGGGAGGCAGAGGCAGGCGGATCTCTGTGAGTCTGAGGCCAGCCTGGTCTACATAGTAGTTCCAGGACAGCTGGGGCTACAGGGAGACCCCCTCTCAAAAAGACAAACAAACAAACAAACAAACAAACAATTTTCCTGTTCTTTGTTTCTAATCATGGGAACACAACCATCGCCATCACCGATGGCTTCACGCACAGGGGAAGCCATCACATTGCTTTCATTTCCGCTTCAACACTGCTGTTTTGAACTCTTGCCTTCCTTTAAGTGTACTTGTGGTTCTTCAGAGTCCTTTGCAAGCTCACCCCACATTCTGCTACCTAGAATCCCTCCGGCAGGGCTAAGTGCAGTGCCAGGCTAGCTCCTGAGCTTTGAAAAATACAATAAACTATTATGTCTCTGATAGTTACTGGACGTGTGGTGACTGAGGGGTGTGTGGTGCTCCCCACACACATCCAGGTATCAAGTATGACCAGCAGTATCCTCCATGCCTGTTCCATCACCTTTGCTCTGAACCATGCCTTGAAGTCACCACCATCGTTTAGCTGACAGTACAGGAGGATGCATCAGATCAACACTGAACCAAAGCCCTCCCTACAAACAGCAGCTCCTGTCTTTGCAAGATCAGCTCACCTCCCCATTAGCCTCTCACTTGCAAAGGACTGCAGAGCATCTTCAGCTCTTCAGGGTTTCCTCTGTGCAGGGTAAACTGTACAAACTGACTCCACCACCTCTAGACTGGAAACTTCCTTCTTTCATTAAACTTCTGATCCTAGTGTCAAGTACTTCAGAAATAAGCCACTCTCGCCTTAAGGAAGGAAACCATAAACAATGCTGCCAGAGAGCACCACGTTCTAGAACAAAGGTATAGAGAGAACTATTACACTGAACAGAGGGTGCAGAGGCAGAGGATGCTGAATCTGCCTGGGCAGGAGTCTAAGAACTGGGTAATTCAGCATGTCTCTGGGCCGCTGGAATGACTGAATGGACCTACTCTGTCTCGGGGAAGTTCGTGCTGTGGCAGTCTTTAATGCAGTCCACTGAATGCCACTGCCGCTCAACTCAACATGTGGCACTTCCAATCCGTTCTCCTGTCTTTGAACCCCATGTTTCCTGCCCTAGGGAGCTGCTTTGACTGTCAGGGAAAGAACATGGCAATGGCTTAGTTGGAACAAATAAAGGCTAAAGAGAGTCTGCTTGAAAGCCAGAAAGGGGTACTTGGAGCCTTCATGTGGAGCACGATTGTGCCCTGCGCTCTGGGTTCCAGCAGGTGAACACCTGCCCTCTGGGTGTCACGTGCCAAGCTCAGCTAGACAGTCTACCTTCACACCATCTCTGTGCTCCGCCCCTCTCCTCACCTACTTCTACAGCTCTCTTTTTCAAAACACTGGCTCCTGACTTTTCAAACATGATACGGTCCTTCAACAGAGTCTGGTAAAATCCAAGAACAATTTCGCCAGAAAAATTCTCAACAGCACAAAACCACCGAACATTGCAACCAGCTTTGGGGAATTCACAAATCCCATCGCTGCCTCTCACTGTAACAGGAGAAAGCCAACCATGCTGTCTGAACATTCTGTGCTTCTGCCACACACCAAGCACCCAGCAGAGCCTCACTCAATCCCCCATTCACAATGCCAGCCTTGGTCCCACACAGAGGCTTCCAGGTACAAACAGCTGCCCTCTTGCCTTCCACTCAGGAACCAGCTCACCAGTAGTTTAAATACCAAACCCTGAGTGGAAATTGTGGAACAATGACAATAGCACCCCAGGCCTCCACCCAGAAGCACCAAACACTTCCTTCTTTCTGCCCTACCATACTCCGCAGGCCCTTGTGTCAGAGATGCCATGGTATTTACCATGTGGTCTCATGCCCCTCTCCTCTGTTAGACCGTCAGCAACCTGGACAGCTTGGCTGGTTTATGTCTAGAGTCTAGTGAAGCCCCCACTCTGGGGAAAAGCATCCCATTGGAGTAACTAGAAAGTCGGACACTTCAAAGTGTCTAGCAGGTGTCCTAACGCCCAACCTGATGGGATAAGTGATAAAAGGGAAATGGCAGTAACCCAGACAGGATGGATGACAGAGAGCAAGGTATACAGGCAGGGACCAGAGTGTACAGCCCTTTAGGATTCATGGTGACCTGGAAGTCTGGCAGAAGGTTCAGGAGATGAGGAGGGACAAGAAGGATAAGCCACAAGGGGACACGGGTGAAATGTGAGGGACTATGGATTTACCCCAAAATGGGAATATTCCAGATGGAAAGCCTCAGAAAGATGTTCTCTTCCCTAAGCAACACATGATTATAGAAGAAAATGGGGAAGAAGTACAGTCCACAACTTCGCCATACACAGACAACCACAGCTACCGTTCCTTCATCATTATGTGTTTTATAAACGTGTGCCTGTGTAAATGACTGGCTGGGGTTCAAGGGTTTACTATGTACCAGACACTGTGCTGACTGCACTGTACATATGAAATTACTTCATCACAGCTATTGACCAATCGATTTGCTAGACAATGACGGATGAGGATATTGTCTAAGGACACACAGCTCAGTGCTGCTGGGCTGAGTTTCAATGCCAAGTGTTTTTATTTCAAAACTTCGGGTTTTTTTCTTTTTCATCCTCACTTGCTTAATTTATAGAAAAAGTGAATTCATTTTTTCAATCTTCTCAGAAGTCTCTTTGGGATCCGTATTAGCATTATAATAATCCTGGGGAAAAAATGAACTCTTTGCTGTCTTCCCACACAGCAGCATAGACAGTCCCCAGGATCTATATCAGTCTTTCACAATCTCGGCGAAGTCTATTGTTTTCCTCATTGAAAGTCTGTAAATTTAGGAGGGTGACATGTTCATACACCTGTCTGGAAACAGTGTGGAAGATGGGTTTGGAAAGAGAAGCCTAAAAAAATGAAATTCAAAGCAAGCTGTAACCACAATGGTGGTGAAATACAGGTGCCCAGGAACAAGGAAGGGGTCAGTGGGAGACAGCAGGCCTGGCTGAGAAGGTGCAGAAGATGGGATGTGAAGGATGTGGTGTCCCATCGACAGAGGGTTCAAAGAGGAAGCACGGGTGTGAGGAGAAAGGGGAAGTGGGGCGCCCCGGGTGGACAGTGGGTGCCATTCAAAGGGAGAGAGAACGAGAAGGGATGCAGTTTCAGGAGTGGCTGGGGGAGAGGGATAATGTTCCACTATAACCCATGAATCACCAAACACGTTCCAGCAGCCTTCCTTACATGGGGATCGGTAGCAAGCCTGGGGTCACAGGACGACGGATGAAATGGGTAATGGAGAGTGAACAAGGAATGAGGTCATGATTGTATCCTGGGGTCGGGAGCTCTGAACGTCCAGGGTTGTGAATGAGCAGGCACAGTAGAGTCAGGACAGACAGGCTTGAGTTAAATCAGTAGAGCAGAGGAGGCAGAAGAAGCAGAGATCCAAGGGTCGCAGAGGGGAGAAAGAATGACCCTTCACGAGCCGCCTCTGCCCTTGGACTTCTCAGGAGGAATGATTTTTTTTTTTTTTTTTAAAGAATCATTTGAAGGGCACTCAGTAGATTTTAAACACTGAACAAAATCCCATAAAAAGTTCACGACAGGGGTAAAAATTTAGGTCTCCTGGCGGCCTCTCAGAGCTTTACCCACCAGCCATATGGAACTGGTGATTAGTATTCAGAAGGAAGTGAATTTATAACCATGCAACTGCCACTCAAATGTGAAAAGAAATGTTTTCTGCTCAGCACACCGAACAATACATTAAAATATCTCCAGTCTGAAATACATTTATGAATAATTTTATAAATTTCCTAGCAAGAATGATAATGGAACAATCTATTTTCACTGCTACATGAAACAAAAAAGAAGAATAAATGGTTCAGTTAATCAAAGAATTTAATATGCTTTATAACAAATATCAAACAGTCATTACTCGAGCTGTATAAAGGGCGGCTGAGGTCAAAGATGATTATAATAGCACGAGTTCATATTCACATTTGTTTCCTGTCAGCTACTTACATTTGCAAAAGAAGTTTCCCAGATTAATGAATTTGTTTTACCACATTAGAATGCTAGAAATCAAATTTATTTGTCTTGATTTATATATGGGCAGTAATAATAAGATTCTGTGCTGATTAACAGCTGCAACAATCAAATAAATGGAAAACACTAGTCTTTCCAAAGTTCCAATGCAACAAAAGACAGACAGATATGAAAATAAATGACCAGGACCACCTTAGGTGAATGTGGTCGAGAGAGCCAGCAGACAGCAGACTCGGAAAGGCAGTGTTTAATGAGGCCAGAGACAGCAGAGCACTGTGAGTCCTCATCTTCTGTCACCTTTGCCCACTCTGTGTGTGTGTGTGTGTGTGTGTGTGTGTGTGTGTGTACAGGTGCATACTCAACCTATGGCACCCTGACCATAAAAAGTTATGCAATAACTTCAAGATTGCACAAGATAGGGGGAAACACCTGGAACCAGATGGAGCCTCGAGACTCAAGACATTCAGGATACTGGTAGAGTCCCAACCTCCCTCTTAATGACCATGGCCATCAGAACACCTGGTCTAGGTCCATCCCACTGATGCCACTATGATCTCTATTAATACAGATTCCCAGTATGGGTTTTATTTATTTATGAGCACTCATGGTTCTCCTGCCTCAGTCTCCCAAGAGCTGAAGTTACAGGCATGTACCACCACCTGGCTGGTTTCGCAATGGTCTGTTTAGGATGGATCTTCCAAATCAAGAAGTCTGCAATTCTACAGTGATTCCTTTAGAGAGAGCACCCAAGGAGGAGTGGTCACGGTGACCACCTCCATCGACATCCCGCTTTTTCCTCGAGGAGAGAATTCCGAAACAGAAAGACAACATTGTCATGAGGGCTAGCCTTGTCTATGTGTTTAAAAGTGACCAAGACAAGGGCTACCTGACAGACTAAACACACTAAACACACAGCACCAGACTAACAAAGAGAAGCAGGGAGGGAGATGGGCTGAATCCATAAATTATAGAAGCAAGTTCCTATAGAATCAAGAACCCTCTAGTAAATAGACGTTTTGGCAATTTAAATAAGAAATGTTAGTGATTTGATTTGGTAACACATCTTAATATGAGTTTCATTTATTATATAGGGACAATTTAAGTAAAAACTAGCTGATTCTCAGTTATAAAATAGGGAACTAAAAAGCTAAGTCTTTTGAACAGAGTTATTTTAAAATGTGATTATTTCAAAACTTGGCATTCAGATGAAAATACATAATAAAACAGAATCAAGAAACTTGAGGCATTCAAATACTGAATGTGCAATACAGGTTTCTACCTCACAATAAGTATGCTATTCTTAAGAGCTGCAATTTGGAAACATGTTCACAATTCATAATAATAGGTCTTCCTAGTAAAAAAGTTAAATATCAGTATTTTATAATATCTCTACTAAAGGGTGATAAACATTTGATTAAGAAAATAAGATTAGCTGGGTGTGGTGGCATACACTTAACAATCCTAGTACTTGAGAGGTATAGGCAGAAGAGCCAGGACTTCCAGGCCACTTGGGAGGCAGAGGTAGACAGATCTCTGTGAGACTGAGGTCAGCCTGGTCTACACAGCAAGTTCCAGAGTTCCAGGCCAGCTGGGACTACAGGAGACCCTGCCTTAAACAAACAAACAAACAAACAAACAAACAAAAAGTTGGTTGTAGGGCTAAAGAGATGGCTCAGCAGGTAAACACTCTCGCCACCAAGCCTGATGACCTGAGTTCCATCCCAATGACCCACATGCCAGGAGAGAACCAGCTCAAGTTGTCCTTAACCTCTATACCTTAGTGCTTCACCAAGCAGATGCCCACACTTTTACACTAGAAATAATAATAAATAAATAAATAAATTTTTAATTTTTTTTTTTTTTTGGTCTTTTTTGATTACTGAGGTCCTCCTGCCTCTACCTCCCAAGTGCTGGAATTAAATTGCATGTGCCACCATGCCCGGCATATTTTTTTTTTTTTTTAAGGAATGAGAATGAGTCAATAGTTCTAACCAGCAGTTGTTGGTACCTACAAAATCTTCAGCAAGCTGTCCAGTGCCGTGTAGCCCTGTCCTCTGGGAAGGGCACAGTATAGTTAAAGAGAGCACTGACTCAGAAATGAAGGTTCCAGGTTCCAGTCTCAGATCAGCCATTTGTTAATTATGTGGCCTTGGCAAGTTACTCTGCCTGTGCCTCAGCCTTTCTGTTTACAAAAGAGAGGTCACAGTGGTACCCACCCACCAGGAGTTGGCTTAGTATTATATTCTTATAATTATCATCATCACTAGTGTAACTATCATCCATTTTATGGGCTTTCCATGAAACAACAATTCAGAACTGAGTGTTCATGTCTAACTAGTAATCAGCTCTTCACATGTCACCATACTATAGTACGCTGTCACTAAAATGTAAGACCTGAGTATGCTTTTGGTGAAGTATAAAAGGCCATTACTAACCAATGGCTAGCGAAGGGTGGAATTACGACTGGTCTTAGGTCTCCAACTCACGTTACTGCTCCTTCTACTCTTGATGGTCTCTGACCCTGGTACGTTCTCGGTAAACTACAGCAACATGTACAAATAAGGCCACAAATAAACTCCCCCACATTTACCTATGGATCATGGAGTGGGGGGAATATATTTGAAGCATCCAATTTCTCAGTTTCCTGGTCTAGATTCCTTGGTCTTTGGCAATCAAGTGAGAACATTACAGGAGAGAGATTACCATCACTGGGTCAAAGTCATGGATCTAAGCGGATGGTCATCACTCAATGTTCACACAATGCAGTCCCAGGACCCCAAGAGTCACCCAAACCTATGATGTTCAAGTCCTTGATACAATAACAATGTCTATACAAGACCTCTGCAGTCCTCCTGTCCAGTAAATCATGTCTACGTTACTAATACCTAAGACAATATCCACGTTAGGAACAGCTGTGGTGCTGCACTGTTTAGGAATAATGAGGGGAGGGGAGCCTGGACGTGTTCGACATAGATGGATGTTGTCCCCCAATATTCTGGATCTGTAGTTGGTGGAATCCAAGAATGGGCACACAGCGATGTAACTACAGTGCCTCCCAGCAGTGACCACTAACACATCCCCCGCCTCCTCTCCGCCCACTTCCTGACCCTCCTGGAGGAGGTAGGGACAACTGTTTTAGAATCTCACAGTCACCTTCCCCTCCCTGGCCTTCCAAAAGTATAACTCAGAAGTCTTTCTCTATTTGCCTTCTTTTTTCGCATCCAACATCCACCAACCTTCTCATTCATAAGATTGTTGAACCTTCTGGAACTGTTACATGGAGTGATCTGAAGAGCTTTGACAAATCTAGAGCATAAATCAAACATTTCTAGCTTCGTGACAGGCGTTACTAACATACAGTTATGAAATCAGCAAGCTGGGAGGAATCTTGCCTATCTAATCTAATCTAAATCCCACAATTTCCTAACAGGGGAGCTAGGATATTGGTGATCATAAAACAAGAATACTGACTCGAAATAACCTAACACATTTATATAATTTGGGAGGAGCACCTTAATTGTATATCTTCCTGTTTTCAGACCTTAAGTCTTTGATGAATGAGGTTATTCATTTAAATCCAAGTTCATAATGATATCATGCATCTTCTAACTTGTAACTGTGTGCAGATCTAGGGCTAAGCACTTGGAATTCTTAAGCTTTGTGGTTCCTCCATGGACTCTGATTTCACATGTCATTGTTATTAATGGTATCAACATGCTTCTCTCAAATTGTTTTAAACAATGAATAATTTTATAAGTTTAAGATTTCTGCATCCAATTTCTCTTCACTGCAGTTGAATCAATGGCAAGAGAGGATGATGGAAGTCAAGGTCTGGATTCCTGCTGACGTCGGACGAGTCAGTCTACTGCAGAATTGCAGGAGGAAAAGCATTAAAACTACACTTCTTGACAAAAGAAAAATGAGGAGGAACCCAATGGAGGGATGCTCAATGGACTCTGATATGAACATCTGAAATTTGCCCTGTTCTTTTTTCTGTTTTTCCATCTAGAACTTGTAATGCTAATCACTCTTGCCTTTACTTCTCCTTTACATCTCCTATTCACCAGTCAAGGACTTTCTTTTCCCCCTACAGATAAGAGTTTTGCAATGTGGCAGTCTTTTAGATAGACCCACTGAAGGGGTACCCCAACTGCCTCACCACGTTCAGCATGGAAGAAGCCAGAGCAGTCTGCATCCCAATTCCCTATTGGCAATTTGGGTAACCTCTTCAGAGGATGGTGTGATAAGAATAGGAGGTAGGAACTGGCTAGGCAGTTAGAGTAAAAAGACCCCAAAGAAAAGTAGCCAGTTTCTTGGCTAAAAGTCAAAATGTCCTTGGGACTGTTAGCAACACACTCTGTTCCAAAGGCCAAAAATGTCAAAAGTATTTGGAGCTCTTATCTAATCCTAAAAGATTTTAGGGTTACTGCTTCAGAGGGAAGAATGTTAGAGTAGTAAAAAGCCCCACAAAAAATAAAGAGAGAGAGATGAGAGAGAGAGAGAGAGAGAGAGAGAGAGAGAGAGAGGAGGGAGGGAGGAAGGGAGCACAAAGTTGTCAGAAAAAAGTGACGGGGAGATATGGGAGATGCTGGAGGGGAGGGAGTGGGAGTGGATTTGATCAAAATGCCTTATACGCATGTATGAAATTCTCAATAAATTAAAAAAGAAAACTACATTTCTTTTCCCAAGATGTGCTATTCTTTTAAAAAGACACACATTGCTAGGTGTGGTGGCGCACGCCTGGTCTACACAGTGAGTTCCAGGTCAGCTGGGGCTACAGGTCAGCCTTGTCTCAAAAATAACATAAAATAAAATAAATACTGCTATAGAGAACTCCTCCATTATTACATATGTAACAAATGAAATTAATTGTAAACTTAAGCAAGAGCTGCTGATGCATGCCTATAATCCCAGCATGCATTAGGCTGAAGTAGAAGGATTGTGCATTTAAGGTCACCCTGGATTACACAGGGAAACTGGCTCAACAAAATTAAATTTAACAAACAAAATTAACAAAAATTAAATTTCAAAACAAGCAATAAAATGATCTTTTTCAATTCTATGGCCTCAACTTCCATGTTCATACTTAGATTGAAGTTGGTGGAATCAGCCTAGGGAATGTCCATATACTTAGGAGGGGCCACGGTCATAAAGCAAAAGTCAGGCTCTCTCACCTCCTTATTTTCAGGGAAGAATATCCAGGTGATAAAACTTCTCATAATTGTAAATGGAACACTTCAGTGTGGAAGGCCAGAATCCAATCTGATTATTAGTGTCTGTGGAATAGTGACTGTGAAACATTATTTTACATGTATGAGTGTGTTGCCTGTATGTATGTGAATGCACCCATGTTGTGCAATGCCTGTGGAGGTCAGAAGAGGGCATCAGATTCCTTGGAACTGGAGTTACAGTTCTTAGCCACCATGTGGGTGCTGGGAATCAAACCTGGGTCCTCTGCAGCCAGTGCTCTTTTAACCACTGAGCCATCTCCAGTCCCAGAAACATTCTTTGTTTCACTAGAAAACCAAGTGTTGATACACATTGGGTCGATTGTTTTCTTTCTCTGAATATTTTCATTTATAACCAGTGACAATGTCATACTTAGGCAATTAAACACAGGTACTACCAAACAGTCTGAATTATAAATTATTTCCTGGTCCTGTGAGGGTCTTGGTATATGTCTCACTCTCTATAAAGCAAAGATATTTTTCCTCAGAACGAGGAAAGATGGAAAGGTCTTATTAAAGAAAAGACATGACAAGGTCTTATTAAAAGAGTATGATGTCATATTCTAGAGAAAGAATAAGCAAGAAAATTTCAATGGTAATTTTGTCCTGAAGGAAGGCTCAAAATGAGTCAGAAATCATGACAATTTCCTGGTATGTGAAGGTTTCTACAAATTCCAAAAGATGATTCAGGGAAAGATAAGATCATAACCTGCTATAATCGGCTCTTCAGAGCCACTACTTACACATATATCTATTTTTAAGTATGTGGCTGACTAAATTATTATATGCAAAATATAATGAAATAAAATGCACAAACTAAAATAAATGTCTGTTATGATATAAAAAGTCCCCTACAGGCTCATGTTTTGACTCCTCTGGTACTATTTTGAATGCTGTGGAATCTTCAGGAGATGGGGCTTGGATGGGGGCCCAAGTCCTTAAGGAGAGAGCCTTTGAAGGCTTTTAGATCTGGCCTCTGCTTCTGCTTCTTGTTCGGTCCATGTTGGGTAAACAGTTGCCATCATCTGCTCAGCCTGTCAAGGGTGGAGCCCCACTGCCTGCCTTCCCCACTAGGAGGGACTGAACCCCTGAAATCAGGAGCCAAAAAAAACCTTCTCCCTTAGCTTATTTTTGTCAGTCACTTTGCTCACAGCAACTCAAACTACCTAATGTAGTGCTGCCTCCCCCACATCCACATTGTTAGACCTGAACTCAGAAAAATGTGAGAATTGTTGAGGCTCGATAGAAGAGTAAATTGTCCCCCAACACTAAGTTTCATGAGCCCTGGCAATGTAACTCCTTCATAGTGTGAACTGAGCATCTAACGAGGACACAGACTGTCAGCCAGATTTCAGCATGTGCCCTGCCCAAGAGTTAATAATGATTCAGCATAAAATGGTTGTTTAAAAACTCAAACTTTTCAAAATATGATTCCTCTTCTTTGAATATGTGATATGGCCACCCTGAACTATCTGTTCAAATAGTTACTTAAACTCCATCACCTGTTATATTCAGAGTGAATGTAGGTCTCCAGGAGAGACAAATTCAGACTATTTCACTTAACCTCAAAATTATGGAAACACAAGCAGTTGGGTTCTGAAGTCAAACTGCTGTCTGCTTTCTGGATGCTGAAATGATCGAAGTGGCCTTTCTGCAGTCGCCTGCACGCCAGAATTGACAAGACTGGGAAATGGCAGGTCCTTGGCCCCAAGGGAGGCCCATGGAAAGTTCTTTCAAACTCTACTCTTCAAGATCCAAACAGGTTTTGTGTCTTGTTTCTTTTTTTTCTTTTTTTTTTTCCTGAGGGGGTGGTTTGGTTGGGTTTCATCCTGTTTGGGACAGGATCTCATGTAACCCAAGCTGGCCTCAAGCTCACTAGGTAGCTGGGGATAAGCTTGAACTCTTAACCCTTGAGCCACCAACTCCCAAGTGCTGAGATTACAGACATGCACCACCGTGTCTACATACAGTATTCCCATTCTCATAAAGCAACAAATTTTTAAAGCTGAAGCAGTGGTAAAGACGTAGCGAACAAAATGCAAATTTTAAAAGTTAAATGAATAATCAAAACCTACAGGGAAAGGTGCAAGGAGGAAGGAACAGAAAACAGAGTAATCATTTTGGTTACCAGCATTCTCTCAGTGAATACAAGGATGCCTTTACTGCTTGTCAAGAGTTCAAAAGCTAAGATTAACAGGAAGATTTCAGGGCTGGAAAGATGACTCCATAGTTAACAGCACTTGCTGGTCTTCCAGATGACTTAAGTTTAGTTCCCAGTACCCACAGTGGGCAGCTCACAACTGCCATATAGATTTCTATGTATCTATGTATCTATCTATGTATGTATCTATGTATCTATCTATGTATGTATCTATGTATCTATCTATGTATCTATCTGGCATATATATATGGATATATATAATCTATCTGTATATATCTATATATCTATATGGA
>NW_008331488.1:210604-235996 GCF_000622305.1 Nannospalax galili
CTCCCTGGGTGCCCACACTGGCATGGCATACACACAGAGACACACAGACAAATAAATAAATAATAAATAAATAAATAACCTTTTCTAAAAATCCAGCAAGATTTACCACAGCTGAACAATTTTGGCATAGACAAACCAAACTTTAAAACATAATCAATCTCTGAAACTCCCCACATTAGATTCTGGAGGCTATACCCCCTGCCCCTTCAATCTAGGCAGACTTAGAGCTGCCTCATCCAAAAGTGTGAGGGAAATGGCATCTCTGAATTCCATCTTTAAAACAGCAACTTTGAAGGGTAGGCCTAAAGAATGTATGCGGCTTGTCCTGTGAACAGAACACTCATCACTGAAAGCTAAGCTGCCCTTTAAGTCCCAGCACCCGACATTTGAAGAAGAGGTCACATGCAAGTACCCTGATGAACAGCCTGCTAAGCCCAGCCTTCCAGAGATCCCTTGCCAAGGTCACAGAAACTTGAAAGAAGTCTCTCAGACCAGACCATCCTCCAGATGAGCACCACTCAGCCATCCCTGGCTGAATTCATACAATATCCTGAGAAATAACTAAACCAGTTGTCTTTGGTCAGTCAGCTGCTGGAAAGCTTGCTGTGGAAGCAGCTGCCCAGAATGCGGATCTTCCAGGATCTGCTAGCACAGCACCACCGCCTTCAAGGAAGAGTACCACCAGACTGGCTAGAAGCCAGCTCTGCTCTCTCCAACAGCCTGCTTTGGCTTTACGACCCCTTAACCATTTCACTTTGCTCCTGTGTGAACTCAGAAAGCACGGAGGGCATGTTCACAGAAGCCACATTTCACACTCTCTCTAAATGTCAAAGATAATTGACATTCTTTCTTCTATCTTAAACAATTTCTTCAAATGGAACTAGGGAAAAATTACTACTTGAAGCATACGAAATAACACTTCTGATCAAAATTTGCTTTAGTAATACAAATAGAAATGTTTGCCTCAAGATTAAATTTCCCTCACTCGAGTTCACATAAAGTGTCATTAGATAAAGTGCAGTGTCGCTTTTCCCCAGACTTTACACAGTCGATGTTCTGTAACAGCTATTTAAGTCAAACTACGACTTTTTATGAGAGCTTGGAACGCAGTTCCTGAGCTTTAGTTAGCTCAAATGCATGTTAAAGGCAACCAAGCTTCCCATGGTCAGCCTCTGTGAGGCCAGGTCACGGGAAACATTTCAGGTGCACTTTAAACTTGAAATTGCAGCTAACAACCAGCCTGCTGAGATGATTTCCCAGTGGGGGCTTTAGTCTTTTGGATAGTGTGTTCATTAAACTGTTAATTAGTAGAGAAAAGGGAAATTTCAAAGATAGAGTGCCGTTCCGGCAATTGTTTAAAAAGGAAAAGCTCTAGATTAGATACAGATACCTAGGCAGACACCAGGGCACTCTAGGTAACTAGGGGCCACCAACCTGGCAGAACTGTCTGGACAATCATCACTTTTACAACCAGACACAGCTTTTCTCCAGATTCACCTGAAATACTACCAAGATTTCTGAAAAACCAAGTTTATTCTCTCTGATAGTCTCCTCTTTCCTCAGTAAATCTGAATCCTCCATTTCCCATCCAATCTGGTTTAAAATCCTAAAACCCCTAGACTGGGAGCAGTGGTCCCTACCCGGAATCATAGCAACCAGGAGCTAGAAACAGGAGGATCAGGAGTTCAAGGCTGTCCTCACCTACACAGTTCAAGGCCAACTTGGACTACAAGAGATCTTGTGTTAAAAAAAAATCAGAGGGGGCTGGAGAGGTGGCTCAGCAGTTAAAAGCACTTGCTACTCTTCCAGTAGACCCAAGTTTGATTCCCAGCACTCATGTCAGGTGTGTCACAACTGCTTAACTCCAGCTCCAGGGGATCTGAAGTCCTCTTTGCATGCATACACAGACACACATCGACACAAATAAAAAATGAGAGCGAGAAAGAGAAAGAGAGAGAGAGAGAGAGAGAGAGAGACCCCAAAATGCTTTAATATGGGATCCATTTGACCCGACAGTGGCTCAGTTCTTGGTAAAATACTGATTTTCACTGTTCAACAGCACATTCAAGAATCAAAAGGGTTCTGTTACTCTCAAAGAGATTTCTGAATTTGCAAGCTTTTGTTACTTGTAGAATATTTAACAGATCAAAATAGAAAAAGGCAAGCTATAATCCAAAGCAAAAATATCTCAGAAGAATTACTCAAAACAGAGTACAACCTAAAATAAATCTGTGAATATTTGATGAATATGGTATGATTAGGGAAATGCCCTGTGGAACAGCTATACCTTAGACAACAGTTAATTATGCATTTCTAGATTCTGCTTCTTTAATACAGAAACAGAATTTCCCTTCAAACCACATTATTGTATTTATTTACAAGGCATTTCAGGTCTAAGACATACAGCAGTTGGGACAGTGTGGTACATCAGTCTGTAATTCCAAGTCCTACAAAGCAGGTCAGTATCCACTCTACCATTTTATCTTCCCCAGAAGTCCCACATGTTGCCATTATGGTGATGTTTAGACCGAGTGAGGCTGCACCCAGGCCTGCCAGCATCCTGACTCAGGGAGCGGCTTTGACTTCTGCAGCACCAAACCAGATATCCTGCTCTGAATTCTAAGACTGACATTGTGGAGACCCACATCTAACACTAAGGGTCACAATCCTGTGTTAAAATTACGTTTGTGGGGGTCGGTCTTCCTCAGGTTCCTTCAGGTCTATTAACTCCCCGTGCCTGCTTTAATTTTTTTCTGAAAGTTTACTTTTTGGTTCCTCACATTCTCTTTACCCCCTCACGTAGACCCTAGAAACACAAAAGAATATGCAGCCAGGCTCAAGCTTTTTAACTACGCAGCAAGAGAAGAACAGAAGTACGGAGTGACTCTGCACTTCAGTTTCCTTAGCCGCAAAACCTCCTGATTTGATTCTTGTCCTAAGCATTTTTATTCCAAGAATCAAGTGAGAAACCTGTGCCTTAACTGAGCTGAGAGGACACAAACCAAGCTATCTCCATGACACATGCATGTCAAGAAAAGGAAGTGACTTCCTAGCAGTAGTTACTGGGTTTTTTTTTTTTTTTTTTTTTGGTTAACTTGTTGCATGATTCAACTTCTACCTAGGGAGATTTCAGCAGCATTTTAAGGTTGATCAAATAAAATTAATAGAAATGAGATGATATATACTAAAATAATACAATTGAAGGGGCTGGAGACGATTTAGTAGTTAAGAGCACTGGCTGCTCTTGCAGAGGACCTGGGTTCAGATCCCAGTACTCACAGGTGGCCAACAACCATCCTTTAACTCCAGTTCCCGGGGATCTGAGGTCCTCTCTGTTCTTTGCAGGCACTGAATGCACATGGTGTACCTGCATGTACTTGCAGGCAAAACCCAGACACATAAAATAAAATAAAATAAAAATTTAAATATAATTTAAGCTGGGCGTGGTGGCACACATGTGTAATCAAGGTACTCACAAGGCTGAGAGGCTGAGGAAGGAAAATCAGGAGTTCAAGGCCAGCTTCCACTACATAGGAAGTTTAAGATAGACTGGCTAAATGAGATCCTGTCTCAAGCAAACAAAAAGAAAGAAAACCTCAGCCCATTAGTTCATCAAATATTTCTACGCTGTAAGTATTATGCTTGTATCTGTAACAAGATGCTATGGACTGGAGCGCAGCCTCCCTACCTTCACGTCACAAAATCCTGCCTGCCAACCTCAGGGCAATCCCTTGGGCTTCTGGGGGGAAGTTAGGATCAGAGGAGGTCACAAACCTGAGGCTCTCAGGCTGGGAGTAATACTCTTAGAGGAGGAGCCGGGAATGGCTATCTGCAGACCCAGATGACAGCCCTCACCAGACACTAAGCACGCTGCACCTTCCACTCACAATCCCAGACTTTTCAACACTGTTAGGCATAAGCACACACATAAAATCTTGGGTTAAAGGATTTCCTTATAAAGAAAGATGGAACTGAACCATGTGCAGTCATCCAGCCTACCACTCCTCTGAGAGGCCGTGCCAAACAGCCAGGCCAATCACCGCCTTATTTATTTTTAAACATTCTTGGGGAAACAAGTCTATATTTGGAGGTTGTAAAGTGTTTAATTAATTATAAAAACTAATTCCCCAAATTCAACACTCTGCATCCCCACGTTTCCATGGCTGGTTTCCATGGCCGGTCTGCCCATACCACCACAGCTACTGGCCAGCTCTCTCTTCCAAAGCCCAGCAGGCCCACTGCTCTCTCCTCCCTGTGACAATGTTTACTTTGACTTGAATTCTCAAATATAGAAGTATTTCAAGCACTCTACTGACCCAGGTTAAAAAAATCCTGAAGAACTCAAAAAGGATTATGCTGGAAAGTGCAAGAAAACCAAAAACCACAAAATAAACTTCCACTGGGTTTCAGTCGACTCATTGGTTTCAAAGAACGCTGCTGGTAACCGGTCCTGATTAGAATCACTTATCGCAGAAGGCAAATGAATATATTCATTTCTCCCCATTCCTGCTATGGCATTATGAACAGTGAGGTCCCAGAATATGCTGAATAAAGTCACGAGAGGAATGAAAATCAATTAAAGACACACTGTGTACTTACACTCAGAAATTCAGCGCTTTAAGCTAATTTCCCTCCTGGTAGTTTCAGATCCTAATACAGTAACACAAGTAACGCTTATTAGCAATACTAATGTACCACACGCCATCTCTGTCAACTGAATAATCTTGGTTTTTTTTCCCTAAAATGTCAATCTAACTTTGAAATCCTACCCAAGAGAATCTATGCAAAATTATAGCTAACAGATTCTATAGGCACCGTAATCACCATGAGCCCAAGAATGAATGCTTATAATGAAGTTATTTTACATATGATAATTTCATTTAAAATCTTGAGATCTGCATTATCTCACCAATATTAACAGCTACCAGCACCGCGCTCTATCCCAAATCATTTAAGTGCATTATCTCATTTTTACCTTTACAGTGAGAAAAAGAAAAGACTCAGGGTGCTGGAGAGATGGTTCAGTGATTAAGAGCACTGGCTGCTCTTGCAGAGGACCTGGGTTCAATTCCCAGCACCCACACGGTGGCTAGCAACTGACAGTAACTCCAGTTCCAGGGTATCAACACTGTTTTCTGACCTCCGTAAGCACTGCACAACACGGGTGCACTTACATACATGCAGGCAACACTCGTACACATAAAACAAATAAACAAAAAATTTTTAGTCTCAGGAAGATTCAACAACTTACTGAGGTTGTACAATAAGTATACAGCAAAGTCATTTTAATGCAAGCATTTTAACATCAGAAAAACCTCTTAATGGACTAATTTATACTAATCAGAGATTTGGAAACCATTTGCCAATAAGACAATAAAAGCAGATTAAGGCTACACAGGTATTTTCTATAAAGGAGCCACCACTACCACAAACTCGAGGAGGAAGAAGGTCTTTGCCAGGAGGAAAAAAAAAAAAATCTATTTTAACTTTGTTTTTGTAAGAGAAATCAATAAAAAATTGCTATGCCTCTAATTTTTATATTTAAAAAACTGTATTAAAAATAACATTTCAAGCCGGGCGTGGTGGCACACACCTTTAATCCCAGCACTTGGGAGGCAGAGGCAGGCGGATCTCTGAGTTCGAGGCCAGCCTGGTCTACATAGAGAGTTCCAGGCCAGCTGGAACTACAGGGAGACGCTGTCTCAAAAACACCAAAAAAAAAAAGAAAAAAAATTTCAGTACACTGAAATAACAGATGATTTCACACAAAATAGTACAAAAATTCAAAAGAAATATTCCTGCTCCCTGTGTTCCTTTATGTGGCTTAAGTGTTTTCACTGCTGAGTGGGGATAATGATCAACTCACCCACAAAGATGGTTTAAGAAAGGATATATGATCCCATCAGAGCTATTTGCTGGGCTTCTAGGAATAGAAGCTACCAGAACTCTGTCTTGCTGCAGAGATTTAGCAGTTGGGAAGCCATCAGCACAGATCTTCTCGGAGGGGAGGAGAGCCCCTCCCAGGGAGCTGAGAGCCTGCTGGATCCTGAAGATACAGCCACGGCCTCTGGTAAATCCTGCCCTTCACTGTTCAAGGCCACGTGCTTTGACTTTCCATTCCTGGTGACCAAACTAATTTAAACAGGAAGTCAAAAGTCGGGAATTTTTTTTTTTTTTTTTTGGTCTTTTTGAGACAGGGTCTCCCTGTAGCCCCATCTGTCCTGGAACTCACTATGTAGACCAGGCTGGCCTTGAACTCACAAGGATCCACCTGTCTCTGCCTCCTAGGTGCTGGGATTACAGGCGTGCGCCACCACGCCTGGCAGGAATTTTTTTTTTTAACTAAAAAAAAAAGAATGTTCTATACTCCTCTAGTTCTCATCCCACACAGCTGCCTGAGGGAGCCCATGACAGTTCACACACACTAAAGCAACAGACCTCAGGAAACACCAGTGTGGCAGGTTTGCATGATAGTGCTGAAACTTTCAAAAGACAGTAAGTGGTGCTAGTTAAGAATTTCACAGCACTGAGCAGCTGGCAAACCTTAAATCCTGATAATTAACTTATAATCAGCCCACAGCACTGGTGATACTGTCCTGTTTAGTGTAAGGACTGTGGCTGTGTTCACTAGAGACCTGCAAAAATGAAACAGCACATTTCTCATGCATTTAGGGGTTCAAAGGCTCCCTTTCTCTTCCCATGTAGTCCACAGACCCTAGGTTCATAACGTCTATAAAACACCTGAGCTTCAGGAATGAGAAAAACAGGATTGAGGCCAACAGCAACTTCATGATCACTATTTCAAAAAGGTCATCAACTATCCTACAACCTCCATGAGCCTCCTCAAAGGATCTCAGCACATAGGCTCCTTTAGAACGCGTGTCTGGACAGGCCTGGTGACAAAGACCTGTAATCTAAGCTACTTGGGAGATTGAGGCAGGAGGATGTGAAGTTCAAGGCCAGCCTAGGCAACTTAATGAGAGCCTGTCTCTTTTTAAAAAGAGGGCTGGGGATGTTGCTCGAGTCTTGGCCTAGCATGGCTGAAGTCCTAAGTGCAATACCCAGTACCACAAAAGGAAAGCTGTGTTTGAAGCCCACCAAGCAGTATAGCTCTCGTTCAACTGATTACCAAAAATAAGGCAGCAAAGGCATCAGAACATAAGGCCATAAGGCAGCAACCAGGGGCAAAAGAACATAGGCACAATCTTTGAGCGTTCTGTCATCAAAAGTCAAATACAATTTGATATTAGTACTGTAACTCTCTGTCCAATAACTAAGTTATTAGGGAAGCTTTATATAGCATTTTATTTGATTGAAATAATTGCAGCTATTTATATAAAACACAGGGCAGCCAGGCATAGTGGCTCATGGGAGGCTAAGGCAGAGACCACTCTGAGTCTATGCTACAGAGCGAGACCCAGTCTCAATAAAATAAATATAAATAAATAAATAATATAAAACAAAACACAAGGCAAATTATCTTTGGTATAATTTCCCATGGGAAGTTGGGCTTCGAGGTTCCCTTCTCCAGGTTCTGGAGGTGACTTGCTCTAAATAAGAAGACACCTGGAGTCTGTCAGAATCTTTTCCACTGATGACAGTAACAGTGTTTACTGTGTATTTGGTATTATAACAGAGTTGATTTAAAGTGTAAGGGAAGATGTGAGTAGATTTATATGCAAATGCCATGCTATTTACATAAGGGACCTGGGCATCTGTGGACTTTGATATCCAGAGAGTCCTAACACCATGCCACTGAAGATACCAAAGGATGGATGGTTACAGATTAAAGTAGGTAGGTATAGTCACTATTTTTTCAAAGGCATGTAAAAATTGTACTTTCTTATTAAAAAGTCCTCAGAAAATGTGATGGCTAACTGTGTCAACTTCACCTGGGGAAGAGAGACTCAATGAGGGCTTGTCTACACTGGCCTGTGGGCAGCACCATCCCCTAGGCAAGGAATCCTGAGCTGTGCAGAGAGGAGAAATAGCTGAGCACATGCAAGCATTCATCCCTCTCTGTTCTTGAATGTGGACGTGATGTGAGTAGACTTTCCCACAATGATCAACTGCAGCCTGCAGAAATAAACTTTCTCCCCTAAGTTGCTTTTGGTCACAGTATTTTATCACAGCAACAGAATAAATAACTTTGTACATAAGAGTTCATAAAACTTAAATCATAGTCAAATATATCTTAGTTCTAATGGAAGTTTAACAATGAATCCTAAATAAATCCTAGTAAATTCTACTTAGTCACAGGATTTACCACTTTTCTAAATTAAAAAAAAAAAAACTGACTCAGACACACACACAGATAAACCAACCAGATGTCCCCCAAGTTCTGCCCAACAAGTCAGGGTCTGGGGCCAGAACACTCATCCATCAACAGCTAATTTCACTCTCCTAAAGCAAACAAGACCTTTCCTCCCGTCACAGAAACTTCCATTCACAGCCAAACTCATTCAGCTAGCTACATTCAGAATCCAAGCAGGGCACTGGAGGCCACCTGCAAGGAACAGGGCTTGCCCCAAGGGTGGATCAAGTGCCTGGGAACAAAGCCAGAGGGAGCTGGGAAGAACTCAGTCACAAGGCATGGAGAGACAGACAGGCACACTAGCTAGGGAATGCCACCAGCCTCAGGAAGGGACGGGAAAAGCTGAGTCATTTCAGTTTTTTTGGATCCCTGGTAGATTTTCAAAAACTGTAGTTCTGACTAGAGGACTTTTCTTGAAGACAGAAAATGTCCATTTTTCACACACAGAATGGACTAGTACTAGCATTTTACACACCCCACACCAAACCACCAGCACTTCTTTTCCATTTGCTCAGGCAGCCCACAACTCACAGAGGGCACTGGGCACTGGGGAGCTGCTTTTCCATAGCACTGCTTGCAGCCAGGTATGGTTCCACCATGCCCAGAAAGGAGGTGGTTTTTCCACACTCCAGTAAACACCAGGTCTTTTGTAGGTGTCATGCTGAAGTCCAGACTACCTCTTCCTGCAAGATACTGTACCCATTTCACAGCCCCACTTAACAACAGCCTCACTGTGACTGAGAAGTACAAAAGATGATGCTTTGGTCACAGTGTGGGCACAGGATGTCAGGTAGTAACGTGAGAGCTGAAGAAGGGGCCTAGACTACAACTCGAGCTATTAAATCCGTGGAAAGACACAGGCAGGCCGCTCTCAGGTCCACCTGGCATCCACACTTAATGAGGACTTCAATTTCAGGCAAGAAGGCAATTAGGAGCCACCGAGGACCTAAGCTGAAGAAAGAGCTGCCTCTGAGAAAGGGATTTACACAAATGGGTGGCGGGAGCTGTTATCAAAACTGACACAAGGTAAGTGCTGGGCTGCTAGTGAATGCTGAGCCAGAACTGGTTCCTCAGACTGAGGTGTGCCCAAGCTAGGAAGTGGGAATCAGAGAGAGGGGATGGAGATGGGGGATTCAGGCAGAGCCTAGGCCTCAGTAACCCAGTCAGCGAAGATGACTAATTGTGCACACCAAACTCAAAAAACCATGAGTCACCCTCAGAGAAAACAAGTGCCATTGCCAAGTACTTCTCTGAGAACTGGGAACACATGGGCTTGGACAAATACTGTGGAATCTAGTATCTGGGGCCAAGCCTGAATGGCTCCCTCATTTTGCATAGTTCACTTATTTTTTGGTTCTCAGAGCTCTTCAGTTACCAAATGAGGCTAATAATATCTGTCTAAAATATCAAAAACATCAATAAGAGCTGACCTTTTAGAAAACTAGATTATTATAGTTGACATTTCTGGGCTGCTGGACTCATCCACATGCAGGTCTCGCTGGGCTGCTCTTGGACATATACACCAGCAGGCTCGCTCAGAGCAATGTGTAGAACGAATAGGAGTTTGGTGTCAGAGTCACAGGAAAGCAATTAAAATCTGAATTTCCTTAGATCGATCATGCCATGAGTTTCCTCTCACTTTAAAGTTAGTTACCGCCCTAGTATAGGCCAGGCATTGTGTGAGCTGCCAACAAGATCACAAAAATAATAAGACCAAAAAACAGTGACTTTAAATAAAAATAGAATTAAAAGGCTAATATTATTTAAGGCTAATATTGCACTTTAAGACTTAACTCTAAATATCTCTTCCAAATATTCTAACAGTTCAAATACGCTGGACTAACAGGGAGAGCTACAACACACATCAATCTCCAAAAGTATCTTACGATTTTTTTTTTAAAGCCAGGCAGGAAAGAGTACATTCGTTTCCATTTACATGAAACTCAACAGCTAACAAATAAATTTAAAAGAAGTCATTAAAATGCTCCCCTGAATGGAGGAGGGACAGTGACATGACTGCGCTAAGGTGCTAGAAATGGCTTTCAGCTGGTTGTGGGTAGTCACAGTGGGATTAACTCTCCAAGCGGAACCGTTAATAGTGCAAATTACTTGTGTGTAAACTTTAAAAATGTAACCAAAAGCAGCACTGGCTATAAAAATATGCTGAGTAATAGAGCCATATCACCTGGTAGATGTCAGTCTACTATGAACAATCCTAACAGGAAAACAAACAGGATTTCTCTTCCCATAGCAAATTAAAAGTTCATATTCACCTCCTGCTCTGTGAACCGAGAACAAAGGAGCCTTAATTCTGCCCTTTCAGCATACTCTGGACACTCTGACAATTCATAGGGAAGGAATTCTAGGTGCTGATTCTCCAGTTAGGAGTTCAGGAGGAACAGCTTCAGAGGAGTGTATCAGCGTCACCCCTGGGGCCACTCTACCCACAAAGAGCCTCTGATTCAGGCCCCACAGGGTCTGGTTGTGACTCCCAGGCAGTCAGTCCCTGTTCCTCCCAAAAGAAGTAAGTCACACCCCTCAGCAGGCCCAGCAGGAGGAGGGGAGGACCTGGTCCAGGCAGAGAATCCAGAAGACTCATTCTCCTGTAGCTTCCCATCTCTTTGAGGTCAGGAGCGGAAAAGATGGGGTACCAGGAACAGTTGTACCTTCTGTCTTTCCTCTTGTCAAACAGGCAAGCTAAGAGAACTGATGAGCTCAGAGGTCTCAGCAGCCTCTTCTCTGAAAATCACAGAGGGAGATGATTATGCTAAACTATGAAAGGACCTGAAGGTGTAACCAAGTCTTGCTGCTGTTCAACCCAGTGCTGCTATTGCAGTCAATGTACCAGGACAACGAGGTTAGGGCTGTGAGCTGCAGGAGTACTCTGCAAGGTGTACTAAAAGCACCGAGATCAATATAAAACCAAATCCTCTGCATGGTAAATTAAGTCCCCAGTACTGGGATCTAAAAGCTATGTCGTGTTCACACACCACATGTGGTCCTCACATTCATCTAACATACATTTGAGCCTTCTCACAGCCCTGCTCTTTAAAAAGATGCTCATCTAAGACCAGGTTATTTTTAGAACCATGAAAATAACAGCTGTGCTAACAGTCATCCCCCAGTGAAAGCCTTCTGCCTGGAGGTAGGTGTGGACACACCCAAGATCTCTTCTCTATGTCTTATTCTGCCCGGCTGCCCATTTTTTAGGGCAGGGGCCATTTGCCTGATCTGCTGCTCACGTCCTAGTGCTCGGCACAATGCCTAGAACACAGAAGGCACCGAATGGAATTCTGTATACATTTGGCTCTTTTACTCACGTCTAGAATATAAAGCTTCATTAAAGAGGGAATCCTTCCTACCTGCTTCTGCTTCTGTGTTTCCAGTCCTTAAAGAGCAGGTGGGCCAAAGAGATCTTCAGTAAATATATACTAAATTAATACAGACTGTAAGAGATCCATACAGTGCTCTGGGCTAAAAGAAATCACCATGTGTATTTTTTAAATACACCATGTGTATTTTTTAAAAAGCATCAGCCTGATGTATGGACACGGCTCACGGTTAGCAATCTAGTCAGCATTCAGAGGAAACGTTTTTGGAGGGGAAGCAAAGAAGTTCGTCAAGATTGTGAACTCTTCAAAATCAGCACCCTGAAGTATGAGCCACGCTAGGAGCCACAGCTTAGACCACTGTAACAGGAAAACCATGATTACCCTATTGCTAAAAGGCCTTCGGTGTTTGCTTACCCTCAGCGTGATGAAAGGCTTGTCTGGAAATGTTTGGGTCTCCCCTGTGATTTGTAGGCTGCAGTGAGCCTGTTATAGAAGCGTGTACCCAGTGGTCACTAAATACTGTTTACATCTAAGTGGAGGCAGAAACATGAGACTGCGTGGCAATCTTCTGGGAGAGGCTGGACTCCAGTAGGCGGGAAGGATGACTCCAAAGGCTGCAACTGAAAGATGTAGTTGGGACTTTTATTGATTAAGAAGGCTTAAATGTAAAGCAGATGACCTGAAACTCTAATGGAGAGATAAAAACAGCTCTCTTCCTTGTACCTTGCTTTCATTCACCCCATGAGAATGGGCTTTCTAAGCTTTTCTTGGGCCCCACGCTACTGGAGCGACAGCCTGAGAGCCGGCTCTAAAAGCTGGACACAGGCTGAATCACCCCCAGCTTTTCATTCCACAAAATGAGAACACATCATTTCATGCATCCAGTCTGTAAATGACACTGAACTTTTGCTTTTTATATCATCAAATTCAAAACAATTAAAACTGCAAAGACGGTGATACAAAGTGTGGCCCTGTGTTCCATTTGTTGATTTGTCTTGTGGCTCTCAATTGGTTTTTTTTTTGTTTAACTTCAAACTTTTCAACACTCAATAATCAGAAAAAATTAAGTCTCATGAGCAATTAAACATTTAGCCCACTCTTAGAATAAGTAAAAGCCACAGGAGAATTTCAACTAAGTTCGGCTGTGCCTGCAATTCACTTCTGAAGTCTACGCTGCTCAAGACCATGGTCAGAGAAGCCTTATGCAGTGGCAACGCAAGACTCATCAAAAATACTGAGAATAAACGACTCTGAGTGCTCGGCCCTAAACAGGAGATCTGCACTGACCCTCTCTGCCCACCTCAAGGATCAAGGAACATCACAGAAGAGGGGGTGGACAGAATGTAAGCCAGAGATGCAGAGGGGAGCTGTGAAATGCCATCTTCTGGTCATGCCAGGGGGACTGCACACATGAACTCACAGCAGCTCTGGTTACCTACACAAGATCTGCACAAGATCAAGTCAGTCCAAATCTCAGCGTAGATGGGGAAGGGCTCACAAGGTTCCAACCTCAGCTGAGGAGCTATCGGCAGCTGATGGCTGCCAGGGGAGGAAGAGTCATTTTTTTCCTTGGGAAGTGTGGTGACTTGCAGGTTACCTGTGCTCCAGTGGACGACCCCACACCCACACACATATGGCACTAAATGAGCTCGGTGGGCTACTTAAAAAAGAGAACACAAAGTTGAGGGGGAGGATGTTTTGGGAGGGGCATGAAGGGAGTGTTGAGGAGGGAGGTGGGGGTTGGGTATGATACAAACATTTATGTATGAAATCCTCAAAGAATAAAAAAATTTAAACATATGTAAATAAGTCTTATTAAATGTTTATATAATCACACCAAGAATATTCCTTAGATCTTAGCATAAGGAACTTTAAATTTTGTAATTCGCTTAATAAAAAATGGTCTTATTTCTCACACATCTTCTAGAACACAAGTTTTCAAAGGGTCATCTGCTATCCCATTATGAACCTTTACGCTACATTCTCTTACCTTTCTTACTAAAATCACATGTTCAAGGTGATATAATCCTGATAGGGAATCAATCTACTACTGTAAAGTCTTAATTTCAAATACCCTGGTCACTTACAGTTCTCCATATTTTAGTTGTTTTATAATGACTACAAATGACTGCTCTATGGGCCCGGAACCATCTGCCATGCTGTATATATTAATCCTGTAACTATATTGTGTTTTACTAGCCTACTTACTACATTTTTCTGATGTAGAGACCAAGTCTCCAAAGTTACAGGGGCATGCCCAAGGGCTAGTCACTATCCCTCGGCCTGTCTTTCCAGTCAACATCACAGCTCTTCAGTAACTAGCACCTTTCCCTTAGTTACTCAACCATTCAACAAAACGGAGTGCTACTCACTCACTAATGCTGGAGTCCTCAAGGTACTCATAGTATAAAGCCTCAGACCTTCAGTCCCAGCACTTGGGAGACAGAGGCAGGAGGATCGTAAGATTGAGGCCAGCCTGGTCTACATAGCCACAGTGAGTTCCAGGCCACCTCAAGCTCCAGAGAGACCCTGTCTCAAAAAATACACAATAAATAAATTCACAGTATAAAGTGGAAAGTACAAAGCAACAATGAGCTAAGCCATCAGAAACAGCAGCCTTGAGGGAAAGGTGAGACATTTGCTAAACACCAAAGAGGTGAGCCTGGGTTAAGGGTTAGGTAAAAACATCCACACAAAGTATCAGCACCACTAGTGCCTTACTAGGGAGGGCTTCCAGCATAACAGGCACTACAACCCTGCAGAGTTAATAAGTTTTAAATGGCATCATTTGTTTGACACTCCCACATCCCCCTGAAATGAGGTCTATTAGCCCCATTTTACACAGGAAAGTCGTGTTAATGACTCAAGGTCAGACAGCTAGATGGTGAATGTCTGGGCCAGATTGTGAACTGGCATTATCTGCCTACAAGGTGGTGGGTACCACCTCTGAGTAGAACTAGGCTAGGTCAGCTGCTGAAAATACCAAGGAAGATAAAGGATGCTAAGGGAAGTGATGACCACTGAGAAGGGCAAGGCGCTGGCATGAGATCAATAAAAAGACCCCAGGCCAGCACTGCATCCACGTCACAGCGAGCCAAAGGACAGACCCCGAGACCAGCACAGTTGCTACTGGTCTGTATCGTAGACATACAAACATAGCCAGATACTGGTCCACACCTTTGGCCAAATAAAGGTGTGGCCATCACCAACAGATGGTAGAAATAATCTTTCAACACATGGAAGAGTCATCTTTTCTTTTTCATCTCCAGTGTAAGTAACTCTAATTCAAGTTTTCACCCTCAAAGCCAGACCTCTACTTTTGCCTAAACTTCCCCAGGGTTTGGAAGGGAGGAGGGCAGACCTCCTCTAGTATATGGTCTGGTGTCTCCTCCCTTCCAGATCCCAGTGCATGTACAGACTTAAAAGGCATCCCCATCATGCTAGAAGTCTATCAGAGCTGGCAATGAGGGAGGAAGCCCTCCCTGAGACTCATAACCTCGAACTCCACATGGCATCCGGCAGCATCAAGTCAGAAATGGATGCTTTTTGCATACGTAGTGGGAGAAGGAGCAAAGGTGGGCAGTGTGTGGAAGTCTGAAGTTTAAACATCAGGCCGATCATCCCTCCTCTCAGGAGCTTCCTGGCTGGCATCCCTCCACAGAACAATGAATGCAGCTCCTCCCCATTTGCATATTTCCAGCATGAACAGTGGACTGGGGTAGAGCTCCGATCACTGAAGACTGACCAGCAACCTTCCTTCTCTGGTCTGTAGTAAAAGGTGTTCACCCCTCTTCGCTTCTTGTACATAAGATGACACACAGATACACAAATACTTCAGTGAGAACTTCCCAGCAGCAACTGGGAGGAAGGCACACACTGCAGGGACCACTGATGGAGCGCACTCTGCATATCTCTGCGTATCTTTCAACCGTGCATTAGGAACCTACTAGGTGGCAAGCCCTAAGGCCCACTGCTAAGATTCCCTGAAAGACAATGTGCTTGCTAGTCTTTGGAAAACACTGGCAGTCTGTCTGCGAATGTAAGGAAGAACCCAAGAGGCCTTGGGTTAGGCAGAGAGGTGCTGGCCGCTGTTCTTCAACTCTTTTACCTTTAAATACACAGCTCCACAGCTCTACAGCATCGCCACTGTCCTGACAGTCCTTAACCTGACAACCACTGAGCTCCTGGATGTATAACAAGACCCACGGCAACACAAAACAGACCTTGCAGTTCAGGGGAAGGATCTAATAATCTCAGAGGATAGGAGTAGAAGTTCCCATGATTGTCTTTTTAAAAAACGAATCTACTACAATGGTGATATCATAAGCACTGCTCACATGTGTGTAAGTGAAAAAGCCTCTCCCCAGGCCTATACACACCACAGCTCCTCCCAGCAACCACACAGGGCCAAAGCCACAGGCTGGGAAACTGGCCTCAGATGACAGGCTCTAGGTGAAGAGCCACCAGGTGCTCCCTGACACAAACTCAGATGTCACTCAAGCTTTCCCTTCCCTTCCTTCCACTGCACTGAGGGCAGCAGGTGCCTGCATAAGCTCTCTCGTCCTTAAAATCTTTTTCCTTTTGCCCCAAAGAAACTGAGACTCAGGGCTAGAGAGATGGCTCAGTGGTTAAGAGCACTGGCTGCTCTTGAAGAGGACCAGGGTTCAATTCCAGCACCCAGATGGTGGCTAATAACCCTCTGTAGCTCCAGTTTCAAGGGATCCAACACCCTCTTCTGACCTCTGTGGGCACTGTACAACATGGGTGAACTTACATCCATGCAGGCAAAAAAGAGACCAAGACGCTCTTACTAAAATCTACTTTTCTTCTGAAGCAGCACCTGAGACCGCTAAACATACACATTTCTGTAATTTTCATATTAGTTAGAAAATAGTAATGGCTTTTTTTTTCCAGAAATATTATCTTAATGTTTTACATAATGGAAACTCTCAGGGCTTCTTTAATAAGTAACACTCGGGTTAGAGAGATGGCTCAGTGGCTAAGAGCACTGGCTGCTCTTGCAGAGGACCCAGGTTCAGCTCCCGGCACCCACAGGGCAGCCGAAAACCTTTCAAACTCCAGGTCCAGGGATCTCTTCCAGCCTCCACATGCATTGTATGACATGGGTACACTTACATACATGAAGGCAAAACACTCATACACATAAAAAGAAGTAACATCAGAAAATAAAATGCTACAATGAATGCAAAACTATTTCAAATCATTATATAAATTATAGTAAAATTAAAAAAAATAAGATTAAGGTTCTAACTGTGTTTTTTTAAAAAAGTAGTGCTTTTCTTAGAATTTCTCTTAAAAACAGCACAAGTCAAAAAACAAAATGCTTAAGATTGTGTGCATGTGATGCCACACCAAAAAATTAGCCACCATTTGGTCTGTGCAAAGCCAAAGACTGTTTCCAAACATCTAGTTACAATGTCTGGAGAGATCATAAAATATTCAATTATGTAAAGAGAGTCTTGGTATCTACAAAACAAGCTTTATAAATAAGCCTTGAATTTACATAATTGTACTTTGTAAAAGAACATATATTTATATGACTTTGACCTAGGGATAAAGTTCTGTCAAATTAAAAAAATATAGATAGAAAAGGGAATTTTAAAAGACCAATATCCTTTTCTCCAGTCTTAAGTATTTTAATTTTAAAATAATGTGGCAAATTGTAGAGTTCTGATGTCCTGGAATAAAAGCATTTGCTATAAAAGCAACATCTGGACTCCACAAAAGAATATATTTTTTCATTTGTGTTTTTGGCTGCCGAATAACTTCCTGCAGCAAGATCTGTCACTGACATTCAGAAATGTAGCAGGGCACTTATAAACATAAGGGCAAAGAAAGTTACTATTAACCCTTCAACACGTCTCTATGCAAGTTCCACTGGATGTGACTAAGTGGGATTTACATTGCTCCTTGGCCCACATCCAAAATTCTTTACTGTTGACATGTTCATCTTGTTCTTCAAACTGGCAGTTTCCCAGAACGGATGCCAATTAATTTTAGTTGAAATACTGAAAAAACAAAAGCTAAGCAAAAGCATAAAGCAACCACAGTAATAATACGAGCTCAGTGGGAGAGCGTACACCCAGCATACAAGAGGCCCTGGACTCCATAATAATGATGACGATAGGGGCATAAAGTAATCATTTGATTGCATTAAATTCCCACAATCTCTGTCTTAAGATGTACCAGTCTGGCCAGAAACAGATCTCCTTGGATGAAGGTAACTAGCAATGATGTGGGTCTTTTTTGTTGTTTTTGTTGTTCTAAAACTAGCTGTTCTAAGCCGGGCGTGGTAGTGCATGCCTTTAGTCCCAGCACTCAGGAGGCAGAGGCAGGCAGATCTCTGTGAGTTCAAGGCCAACCTGGTCTACATAGTGAGTTCCAGGACAGCTGGGGCTATGGGAAGACCCTGTCTCAAAAAGACCAAAAACAAAAACACAGAAGCTGAGTAGCACAGACTGGCCTTTCAGTTCTGCCTCTTCTTGGCTCTACAGGCAGGAAGGCTTTTGGGCATTTATTAATTTATCAAGCCTTTGTTTCCTCGTCTATACAATGGAAATGATACTACCTACCTTTCAGGGTTATTGGAAGAAATAAGGGTAACATATAGCCAGGTGTGGTGATGCATGCCTTTAATGCCTGGCATGTCAAAATAATAAAATATTAAGAAAAAATCAGTTCTACATCAAGTGTTTTGCAGAACATCTAGTATGTGACCATCATGATGCTATGCCTGCCACAGGACACAAAAGATGTACAGTTTCTGGTCAAGATGCACTGAATCAGTGAGACTATAAAACACAAACTGTCAAGTTTAGTAGGAGAAAATAAAGTATTGGCTACAGTGGAAACTTGTATTAAAAATACTCATCTCAATCTAGCCTAGTACAAATATCATTTTCAGAGTTCAATACTATCTTTTTTCTTAATATTTTATTATTTTTCTTTTATGTGTATGAATGTGTGGCCTGCATATATGTAAGCGCACCCCTGTCATGCAATGCCCACAGAGGTCAGAAGAAGGCATTGGATTCCCCTGGAGCTGGTGCTGCAGATGGTTGTTAGCTGCCATGTGTGTGCTGGGAACCGAACCTCAGTCCTCTACAAGAGCAGCCAGCGCTCTTAATCACTGAGCCATCTCTCCAGTACTATCTTTTAATTTGGGGCTACATTGTGGGATTCTCAGTAATACTTTTTATCTCCCTTCACAAATGTCAGAATTAAAATCACATCTCTAATGGAAATCTCTGTAGGAGATTTTGGTCTCAATTTCTTGGCCTCTAGAAGTCAAGAAAAATAAAAATGTAGACCCATCACGTATGTGGTTGTGGCAACCCCATGATAACATGAACAGGCAATTCTCTTACAGCTCATTTGTCATATGCAAAGAGCAAGGACTTGCCAGAGAGGGTCCGGGGAACCTTTTGGGAAGCAACTATTTGACTTGAAAGTTAGAACATGGCTGCTAAATCAGGGCTGGTGAGAACGGAAGCAATGGAAGCTACGAAAAGCAGCAGCTCTAACTGCACTGAGAGAGAAAGACTTCCAGGAACATTTGCTTATTTTTAATTCTCATCCTTTTGTACAGAAAATGCCTGTGTGTATGTGTGCACATATATATGCGTGTGTGTACGATAGGTACATAACATATCACAGTGCACAGGGCGAGGGTAATATATATGCCTGTGTGTATGATAGGTACATATCATAGCACAGTGTACAGGGCAATGGTAGTCCTGGGTTTGTTTTGAGGGAAACTGCTGTGCCTTTCGGAATCCTAGCCCCATTTCAGCATCTGTCTTCTCAGCCCTCTGGGGCTGGCTCAGCTGACCACACCTCTGTACGGCTGGATTCCCCTCAGCAAACTTAACATGCTTTTTGCTCAGTGCCACTTCGTACCAGGGTTCCTCCTGACATGCGATTACAGCACTAACAGCAAATTACTGCAATTACTATCTACCTACCGTGTTCTTCCTAGATACCTCCCTAGTAAGCTACAGGTGATCAACAGTGTATAACCCAGCAGAATCCCGGAGAGTGTATATACGCAACATTCTCCCTTAAAGAGATAACCCAGTGTATATCAAAGTGCCACTGAAGATTATCTGTAAGGCTATAAAACTGCTAAGTACACACATCAACTGTCTCCTCTGCAATGCCCTCCCTCATGCCCTCCTCCCATACCTTTGTACCCACATCAATAAGTCACCTACTTATCCCACCTGCTCCAAAGGACCCTCATCCTGGGGACAGGGGTATGTCTTGCCATGTTTGGTAGCCTAACACACAGTTCAGCACCTAATCCTGTACTTAGCACAGATTAATGCTGATTAGGCCAAAGAGGCTAGGACTAGACTTGCAGATGATTAAGCATAAAGCAGACTGTGAGGAAACAGAGATCACATAAGTAGGCAAGTCTTTCTAACATCATAGTAGTGAAAGGGGCACAAATAAAGGCTGGAGAGGTACTGCTGCACCACTGTCTCACATGGCCTCTGTCTTCCCCCAAATGACATGATCATCAGGATGAGAGATAGAGAGTAAACTACCAGAAATAGAGAGTAAACCCCGAGCATTCAACCACCTACACCTAAACTGACCAGGAACCCAAAGCAACCATCTAAATCAAACCTAGCCATTGGAACCCTGAGTTCATCCTGATAGCTCCCATTTCCAGAACTTTTTCCTCCCTCAGTGGAGTCTGAACCATAGAGAATGCAAGAAAAAAACCACACCCGCCCCCAGCACCACAGCACGCTGAAGCCTGCCTTCTATATTCCACCATAGAAGCTATTTCATCTCTATCACTGTTGGTTTTTTGGGGGTGCACTAGTGACAGGGTACTAGAGTAGAGGATGGAGGACAACTTAGGGGAGTCGGTTCTCTCCCTCTACCATGTGGGTCCCTGGGACTGAACTCTAGTCCTCAGGCTTGGCAGAGAGTGCTTTGACCCACTGTCCTATTCTATCACTTTTTACATCAAGAGGAAGAGAGGCTGAATAAAAGCACCGGTTAACTGGAGGAGGGGAGGCAAAGGGGACAAAGCTGTTAAGGACTCTCCTCGGTAACAAGACACTTGCAGTGGCCTGTGGCCTCCACTAGGGTACTTCCTGCCAGTGCAGCCTAGACAGGAGCTCTGTGGCTGGTTGGTGAAACTGATTGGGAGAACAAGTTATAGAAATGCCTGCTAGGTCAATGGGTTCCTCATTAGCAAGCCTCGAAGGCCTAACTTGTGGCTGGCCATGACTTATGTAAATAAGGAAGACAACATGGGGAAATTTACCGTCTTTGATTCTCTAAATGGGTTTAGTCTAACCAAGGAGGCAAGCCTGGCCCTAAAACCTGAACAGCTTCAATAAACAGAATTCATTGCTAAAAAAAAGCTCAACAACCTGGTCTGCCATAAGGCACAATTTCATATGTGTAGGTAAAACTCTATGATACAATTGGGGACTACCACATCTAACTGAAAATGTTTTCATTACTTGTAAATGAGCTATAATAACATCAGGAACTCATGTCAAAATAACTCTCCTGAATTATAAAATTAATATTCAAGAGGGATTTAACAGAAAATTTCAGTACTGAGTGTGCTTTAAACTATTATACAATCACTGTGACAAGTACTAGAGAAATACATTAATCAAGCGTCTTAACATTACCAAACTAGAGGCAGAGGTTACCAATAAAACCTTTGTTACTCCAGTCTCCTCTCCCATGGTTGGAAATAAAAATTATTTTGTAATAGGCTATAAATCACTAACAGCCTACTTCCAGTCACCTTCAAGAAAGGTTATCATTTTTATAATGACATAGACTTTCATAGGCATGGTCAAACATTTTCTGACAGAAAAATCACCGCAAACCCACATTAAATTTGTAATTCAAAAAAGAACAACCAAAAATTGCCTGAACCTCTTTAAATATTTGTTGCTTGACAAGACAGACTGTCTGCTATCTACACTAAAATATTAATCTCAAAAGTTCCTGGAGGGTGCGGTGGAAAGAGGCAGAGAGATTTAATTACATATGCTGTTTTTCTTCATGAAGCCAGCATGAATTACATCTGTCACTGAAAGCAAAAACAGTACATTGCCAGCCTCTTAAGATGAATGTATGATGTCTTATCAGGCAAACAGAGGCTAGGTCAAATTAGTTTTTCTTTCTAAATTGAAATCTGATGGCTCCAAGAACTAAATTCAACAGTGTCTTGCTTAGGTCTGGCTTGATTCTCCCTTAAGAGTATTCAATCTACAGTTGCAGGGCATCATGACAAACAGCAGTATTTTCCCAAGAAACAGACTGCTAATTTTATTGTAACTTCGTAAACGTTGCTGCCATGACTGTTATTTTTATATTAATCATCACTTACCACTGAGTTTTAATATACTAGCATCCTACATCATCTGCCCAGTAGAGTGGTCAAGTGCAAAGATCCTTAACTTGCACAGGTCTTGTTAAATCAGAAACCCTGGTCTTGACAGTGTGTGAGGCCAAGATTAACCTGTGAACGACACTTCTCCCTCCTGTAAAAAAAAGAGAATACTGCCGGGCGTGGTGGCGCAGGCCTTTAATCCGAGCAATCGGGAGGCAGAGGCAGACGGATCTCTGTGAGTTCAAGGCCAGCCTGGTCTACATAGTGAGTTCCAGGACAGCAGGGGCTACAGGGAGACCGTGTCTCAAAAAAACAAAAAAACAAAAATACTATTTGCTCCTTCCACAAAGAGGGTACTATGAAAGGTCGAAGCTAAGTCTCGGAGTAGACCCCCTCGAATCTGTCCCTGGCCAAGGGAGTTACCAAGTTCCTATGACTTCAGTGATTTGTCACCAAAATGTGAAAGGAAAGAAAACCACACCCAACTGCTGAAATTTACTTTTGAAAGTTATTGGAGACGCGGCTTTAGGCCGTGAGATGAACTGTTCAAAGGCTGGTCTGACATCCAGGAGCCTACATCCAACAGCGTGGGCAGGTTCTGGCCCCACCGCCCTCCGCCGGCCCTCGGGACCCTCCTTTCCTCAGCGTCCCGCCCCGCACCGTTCTGGCCCCTATTGTTCGCGCTGCTCGATCCCCGGCCCGGGTTGCACGCCTGGCGGGCGGCGGCGACGGCTGCAGGGGGATCCGGCCGAAGGGGCGCAGCCTTCGGCTTCCCCGGTGGATCGGCTCCGTCCGGCAGCCACAAATCAGTTCCCGCAGCAGTGGGCCGGGGCGCGAGCGGCCCTTCGCTCCGAGCCGGGTTCAGGTGGGTCACGGACGGCCCGCGTGGGACACGCGCCGCGAACCCGCCCCGGCGCCCCAGAACCCCGGAACCCGGCCTCGCCGCTGGCGCAGGAAATGACCCCGAAGTTGCTGCGGGGCCGCGGCTTCCGCGCAGAGGAGCCCCCGCAGCCCAGCGCCCGGTCCCCGCAGCCCCGTCCCCGCAGCCCTCCATCCCGGTCCCGAACTTCTCGGACTCTCGCCTGCGGACTGGGGCCGGTCACCCACCGATATCTCCGTCCTCATCATCGTCCTCCTCCAGCTCCATGTTCAGAAGGACGTTCCTGGTCATCATCTGCATGTCTGCCCCACGGGGCGCGGGCTCCTGCTCCGTCCGCTCCGCTCGGCTCGGCAGGGCACCGCTCGGCTCCCGCCCCTCGGCTCCGTAGGCTTCGCTCGGCCCGCTCGGCTCGGCTCTGCCGGCTCCTCGGCTGGGTTCGGCTGCGCTCGGCGGACTCCACGCAGCCCGCTCGGCTCAGCCCGCGCTCGCCGTCCGGCCTCCGGGGCGGCCACTGAGCATGCCCAGAGCGGCGGCCGCCGGCTTTGTAGGCGACAGAGGAAGTCGCAGCCCAGGGAGCGGCTCACGCCCGCGTCCTGCACCCGCGTGAACTCGCGGCCGGGGAGGATGCGGAGCCGCGCCGGAGGCCTTCATCCCGGGCCCAAGTGCGCGCGTTGCAGGCTGTGGAAAGATCAGCCCACACGCTGCGCCAGATCACTGAGCGAGAAGTCAACCCCAGGTTAACAGAAGAGAGTATCCGAAGAGTCGCCGCGTACAGAGGCATTTCCGCACCGGGGAAGGCGCGAGTCCCTGCACGAGCTGGGAGTGGTCGCAGGGGAAGCCGCGTGCAGCCCACCCACACGATGCAAACGAGACCTCGGTGCCAGAGACGCGCCAAACGCACAATTACACGCAAACTTCTTTCTAAGGCAACGTGGAAGACTAATGCCAGGAAGAAATAAAGACATGAAAATTATATATGATATATAAATATATATACAATATATCATATGTCAGGACAGGTTGTTAATGCTCTACATTTAAGCCAAGTTCCTCAGGTTGGGTGTCTGCAAACTGCTTTAAAAGATGCTGGTGAAAATTGCTTTCTCTAGAGCGCTGGGCATGGAGCTCCCTGGTGCAACACGCATAACACATGGGAGGGCCTGGGTTACAGGTCTTTCCTCACTGAAGCATAAGGCTTATCACAGTGACACTAAATCTGTGTTTTATTTCTCATTTTTTTCCCTTTTCCCCACTTCTTAGATACTAGGAAATGAAACCCAGAGCTCAGGAGGTGAGTGCTCTACCAGGCAGGCACTTTACCAGCTGAGCTGCATCCCCCTGCTAGCACTCCACTACTGACCTAACCTCCCAGCCATCATAACATTTTTAATATGCCCACATGAAAGACAGATCAGTCTTAAGGTAGGAGCAAGAACCACGAATAGTGCATTAAAAGATAGAATGGAATTACTCTTAAGAAAATGACCAGGATGGGGTTGGAGAGATGGCTCAGGGGGTAAGAGGACTCAGGTTCAGTTTCCAGCACCCACATGACCACTCACAACCATCTTTAACTTCAGTTCCAGTAGATCTGATGCCCTCTTCTGGCCTCTTCAAGCATTGCACACATGTGGTGCACTTACATTCATGTAAGCAAAACACTCATACACATAAGATAAAAAGAAAGCCAAATATTTAAAAAAAAAAAAAAGTCTAGGAAACCCTATAATTCTTCTTAAAGTACTGTTTTGAATAAACAGAACTAAACAGAACTGGATTTTTGTTCTTTTTTTTAGTCTTTTTAAGACAGGGTCTCCCAGTAGCTCCAGCTGCCTGAAACTCACTCTGTAGACCAGGCTGGCCTCGAACTCACAGAGGATCTGCCTGCCTCCTGAGTGCTGGGATTAAAGGCATGTGCCACCACACCCAGCCCATTTTCTTTCCTTTGAAAATTCAAGTTTGCTTTACTTTAAAATTGTAGCTTTCATGTATTGGAGCATTAGCCAAAATTCAGTACTGATACAAATTTTTTAAAAAATACTTTATTATTATTTTTTCATGTATATGTGTGTATTGCCTGCATGTAGGTAAGTGCACCTGTGTCATGCAATGCCCACTGAAGGCAGAGGAAGCTGTTGGATGCCCTGGAACTGGATTTACAAACACTTGTTAGCTGCCATGTGGGTGCTGGGATTCGAGCCTGGATCTTCTGCAAGAACAGCCCGTGTTCTTAACCACTGAGCCATCTCTCCAGCCCCTGATATAATTTCTTAAGTCAAAATATGTGTCAGGCGAATTTTCCGAATTTCTTAAAAGGCAGTTTTCATCCGGGCGTGGTGGCACACAGAAAATCATGAAAACTTATTAAGCATTTGAAAATGATTCTAACAAGTCCTTCCATGAGATGCCCTAGATGAGAGACCGTATTCTAACTTCTAATAGCACCAGTGTTTGTACTGCATAATGTCAT
>NW_008331488.1:237099-239584 GCF_000622305.1 Nannospalax galili
GGTGGAGCCCAAGTCAAGGGGGAAGCATGGCGGAGGCGGTGGAGGAGGAGGTGATGCTGTGGTAGCAGATGTGGCAGGATCTAAGTCACCTACTGTACTGAGACTCTGTGGCTCCTGTAGGGTCACAGTTCTGGCCGTCTGGGCTCTGAGGGCAGCAGGTTCCTTTTCAAGTGGGGAGATTTTCTGCAGGGCGTCTTCGTTTCCAGAGTCTTCAGGGGAAGGTCTTCTTGAGTAAGGAGATGTGTCTGCTTGGGGGCTTCTCAAAGCAAGGAAGGTCATCCTGACGGGAAGGCTTGGACCGGCCCTCTGCCCCGAGTTGAGCACTCTCCTCCTTCTGTAGCTACCCATCTGACATCAGCAAAAGATGCCGCCACATCCTCTCCTGGGTGCTTAGGACTCTGTTCTGTTACATGGCTGGTGTATTTGTTACTTTTCTGTTGCTGTGATAGAAACACTGACCAAAAAAATTTATAGAAGGAAGAGTTTATTTGAACTTACAGTTCCAAAGGGGCAAGAGTCCATCATGGTGGGGAGGCATTGAGGCAGAGGTGGCTGGAGGAAGAGCCGAAGCTAAGCTCTCACAATCTTCAAACAGGCACAAGGAAGCAAGAGAGGGACTGGAGATCTGGCAAGGCTTAAGAACTCTCTAAGCCCACCCCCAGTGATGTGCTTCCTCCAGGATAGCCACACCTTCTAAGACCTCCCCAAACAGTGCCACCACCTGGGGACAAAATATCCAAATATTTGGAGCCTATAGGGAACATTCTCATTCAACCATCACAGCTGGTAAGCTGAAACTGCTTTTGAGCACTGAATCAGATTCGTTACTATCGATTTTCGAGATGAACCATATGGTTTTCCAGACCGACTGCACACTGACTCCTACTTGCTGAAAAACCACCTTCACCAGGCGCTTGCCAAGTCGGCCTGAATTTGCATTTCAAGTACTTCAGGCATGTGTAGCAGCACATGGTCCATAAAGCACAGCCTAAGAGCAGCCCCCACCTTCCCCAGCTCCTTCCAGAACTGTTTTTAAGAAAAAAAGAAACTACAATACTCTGAAGATCTGAGAAGTCAGGAAGACTTTGAGACTATAGGTGCTGTGTAAGCCAAGCACTCAGGAGGCTGTGGTAGTAGGATTTTGAATCCAGGCTGGTCCTCAGGAGGAAGCTGGGAGTGGGTGGGGAGTGTGTTCCTTCACTGCACTCTCCTCTGAGCTGGTGAAACCAACTAAGAAATTCCAGAGGCGTTTTGGTTACACAAGCTGTTCCATAATTTCCCTTCAGCAAACACTTACACTGGGTTGTGTGCTAGGTACGGCTCTAAACATTTTAGCGAAGTCATTTTGCCTCACCCTAGGGGTGGCTACCACTCCCACCCAGGCACCAGGCCAGGGAGGATTTTGTTGGAAGCCCCAGAGAGTCAGTGGCACAGCTGGGATTCAAACCAAGCAACTTGTTCCAGGACCTGTGCTGTTAGCCACTTGATAACCATCTCCACAGACTTTTCTAAATCACTCTTCCTGCCCCAGTTCTAAACTCTTAAAGTCCCTCAATTACCGATCAAAATTCTCTCACCAAATGTTTGGGTTTTTCTGGCCTAAGACTGTTCAAAGCTAGCTGTAGTTAGGAAACTCTAGAGGTTGATTATGAAATGAGCTTCAGTGAGTCATTTGGAATTCTTAACAGATCTTAGAGATTATATTTTTTTCTTGCTTGATAAATGCTACGGACCGGCATTGCTGGTCTTCTATGTAAATACGACTGTTGCTACAAAGGAAATGGATTATTTACTTAGGTCAGCTATGAGTCTATTATTAATAAATCCCATTCTTTCCTTTAATGCATTTTATTTCTTCCAGCTCTTATCATGCATTATTTTTAAAGATTTATTATATTTTATGTGTCTGTGTGAGTGCCTGCATGTGTGTATATGCTGATAGAATGTGTGAATTGCAGAAGAGCCACAAGCCTCATTAGGGAAAGCCATAAATCCCTTAAAGTGGCTAACTCTAAATTGGCAGCCTGGCCTTGCTCAAGCCTTATCAACTGGTCACTCCTGGTCAAGGGAGACTGTTTATAGAGTCAGCCTGTCTCCTTTAGTGCCCTAAGATAGCTCACCTGCCTGAGAAAATAATCTTGGGAGAGAGACCCTCAAGGACGCCAGATCTATGAAATTAGAAACCGCCCCTTCTTTTGACGCAGATGCGCTCATTCCTCGGAAGGGTTTATCAGCCCTTGCTGTGTTCTCTGAGTGAAGGACACATTCCTTGCCTGTTGCAGGTCTAGCTCTGGTTCTTTTTTTAAAAAATATTTTATTTGCAATTTTTATTTTATGTGTATGTGTGTATTGCCTGCATGTGTGTAAGTGCACCCATGTCCTGCAATGCCCACAGAGGACAGAAGAGGGCTTTGGATCCCCTGGAACTGGAGTTACAGACAGTTGTTATCTGCCATGTAGGTGCTGGGATTCGAACCCAGGTCTT
>NW_008331488.1:239714-252834 GCF_000622305.1 Nannospalax galili
TGGAACTCACTATGTAGACCAGGCTGGCCTTGAACTCACAGAGATCTGCCTGCCTCTGCCTCCCAAGTGCTGGGATCAAAGGCATGCGTCACCACGGCTGGCCCTGATTCTTATTTTTTAACTTTAAACTCCTTCCTTTTTCTGCTCTCCTAAATCTAACATATGCACCACATGTCATGTGTATGCAGATGCCCACAGAGGCCAGAAGAGGACGTTAGATCCCCTGGAACAAGAATTATGGATTGTTGTTAGCCACCGTATGAGTGCTGGGAACCGAACCTGGATCCTGTGCAAAAATCAGCAAGTACTCTTAACCAGTGAGCCATCTCTCCAGCCCCATATTATTTTTAATTGATCAATATATGCTTCAAAAATAATCCAAGTAATAGGCCTGTATCAGAACTATACCTTTGATCCTAAAGAATTATCTTAGGTTATAAACAGTTTCTAGGAGAAAATGCTCACGACGTTAGGTGGCTACAATATGTGTATTTGCAAAGTTTTTCCAAGTCAGGGATCACAGATCAAATATTTTCTAATTCATTTGCCTTCAACCACAATGATGCTTTTCTCTTTCAGCCTGTAAATGTCCCTGGATTCACCCCTCAGCCCTCTCATATTTCCCCATAGAACTAATGCAGTCCTATCATTCTGACAACTATCTATTACAAGCAAGAGTAGTGGACATTCAAACAGTGCACTCATGCAGGGTCCTATACCCAGAAGGTTCTGACACTGACACATGGGGTTTTTAAGTGCTGAGGTTGCCTTCTTGTATTTGTTAATAACAGTGTCTATCGGGCTGGAGAGATGGCTCAGCGGCTAAGAGCACTGACTGCTCTTGCAGAGGACCTGGGTTCGATTCCCAGCACCTACATGGTGGCTACGAACCGTCCTTAACTCCAGTTCCCCAGGAATCCGAAGCCCTCTTCTGACCTCCGCGGCAATGCACGACATGGGTGCACTCACATACATGCAGACAATACACTCATACACATAAAAATAATAAATAAAATATTTTAAAAATTAACAATGTCTATCAAACTTTGTCAGTGAAGTCCAGTGGGACAGTGCATCCCTTGATGTGCGCTCCAGCTCCGCAGCACTTCTGACTTCTCTGCAATGGGCCCTCGGTAGCCAGCTGCTGCCTTCCTTGGTCTCTTGCCCCACCCATCCTCCTCAACATGCCTGAGACCGCTGTGGGACTCTGGACACAGGCACAGGGATCAGGGGCCTGTCATGCTCCCACAACACCCTGGGTGAGGCATGACAGCAGCTGTCCCTGCCCCCACTGGCAGGACCACAATGGACCCAGACTGGATGTTGAAGATTGCCTCACTCATACCCAGGCACAGAGGCTGCAGACTATTGGAGGTTGTCTGTCACTTCCTTAGCTCTGAAGTGTGGATCACAGCAAAAATCAGGACAGATACCTGGCTTGACCTCTGCTCCTGGCCAAAGCATAGATTGTCAGTCCAGCAACTGACAGGAAGGACTCAGCAGCTGCTGGGCCGTATATGCTCTTAAAATTCTTTCAAGATTTCATTTTTATTTTTAATTATATGTACATGTGTGTGGCTTTGTGTGGGTTTATACATGTGGGTGCAGTGTCCAAGGAGGCCAGAGGAAGGCAATGGAGGTGTGAGGAGCAGATCCTCATGGGTGCCAGGAACTAAACTATGGTCCTCTATAAGAGCAGTTACATATTCTTAACCCCTGAGCCATCCCAAACTGTTTCCCTGAATCAAGGAATGATACAAGCTAATTACATAAACTAATAATTATAAGAAAGAATGTAAGCTAGCTACAAAAATGACAAAAACTCCATGAGCTAGAATCATTTTGAATTCTGCTTCTCTCTTATCTCCCAGAGCCAGCCAATTGCTAAATCTTGGTGCATATACTTTCTGGCTATCAAAACATGCCCTGTGTTATCTATCGTGGCATTTTATGAAAGACCTGGAGAAACTAAAAGATTAATACATGTAACTACTATCTGAGGGAACAGAGTTTTAAGCAGAAGAAAAAAATAAATGCAAATATTCCCAGGAGAACTAGAAGAGAGGATAAGATCTAATAGAATACTTCACAGGTAATGGCTTTGAGCGGCAATAAATGTGTACTATCTCACACAGTTTCTGTGCAAATACCTTTTTAGAAAAGTGTTTGGATTAGTTGATTGTTTCTGATAACATAGAAACCATTTTAACAGAGGGATAAAGAACTACAGAAAGCAAGACTTTCGGTATCTACTGCATAGCAGGACTGGGACAGAAGGAAATTTCTACAAGATGTTCTGCATGGCACCAATCAGTATAATTTTCCTCTTTCCAGATATCCCTGGAGAGAGAATTCAAGGCATTAAGAGATCCATTAGAGCTGCGTATAGTGATGATCCCAGTGCTTTGAGGCTGAGCCACACACCAGCCAGGGCTACACAGTAAAATGCTTCTCAAAAAAACTAAATTAATTGATTAATTAATTAATATATATACTATATATACATATATGTATATATTAGAGGTTTTTCTGTAGTCCAGGCTCAATCCTTATGGCTGCTATTAATTGATTAATTATATACCACATTAATAATTAAGCAAGTACTAAACAGATATTTAAAGTACATAATAAATTAATGTATATAGTACATTAAACTATTTACCACTAGCATATAAGCAAGTACAAAATATTAATATTACATAATACATACTATTATTAACGTACATAACACTACAATCCACATGAATATCCACGTAATACATAATATTAATGTTTTACTGACATATCTGCGTTATCAGGCATACACCATCTTAGTCAAATCATTTCTCTTCCATATGACTATCCACTTCCAATGTTGGTCTGTTCATCTACCATCCTCCGTGAAACCAGCACAATGCCTCGTTCTTAACTATGTTCATCAAGAGGTACAGGAAATCTCTAGGTCATCTTTTTCACTTTTAGCTGAAACCAGCATCTGTGTAAAGCTATTGATAATGACTTTATTCTCTGCTTCTCTGAGTCTGATTTCCTAGATTCTACAGGGGTCAGGCATCTAGTTCCAGTACTTACCAGGCTGAGGCAGAAGGATCATTTGAACCCAGGAGTTTAATGCCATCTTAGGAAACACAGCAAGGTCAATCTCAACCAACAAACCAACCAATCAACAATTCTACATAGAATTAAAATGGTGTGGTCTTTGTCTTTCCATTCTGCATTTATTTCACATAATTCAATGTTCTCAGGGTTTATTCATGCCACACTGAATGAAATTTTCATCTTTTTAAGGTGAAATATTCTTTTGCACACACACACACACACACACACATATATATGTATATGCCACATCTTTGGGGGGGTTGTTTATTTAGTTTTTGGGTTGGTTTTTTAAGATGGCAGTCTCACTACATACCCCAGACAGGACTTGAACTTGCTATGTGACCCAGCCTGTCCTCTAACTCAGGATTGCTGGGAGTCCAGGCGTGTGCTATTGCACCTGGGTTTTGACTTATCTTGACCTTAGTGACTAATGTTGCGGTTCACACAGGCGTGCAGGCATTCTTTAATGTACTATTTCGTCTCTTTTGGATACAGACCTAGTATTGAGATTGCTTGGTCATATGGTAGTTCTATTTTTAAGTTTTTAAAGCTCTTTCCAAGCTGTTTTCCATAATGGCTTTGCTAATTTGCATTTTAGGCAATAGCTTATAAGGATGTTCTTTTCAGCATCTCCCAACACTTCTGTCTTCTGGATAACAGACATTCTAAAATGTATGAGCTAATTTTAATTCTAATATTTGGTTTGTAATGTTCAGAAATGTTTTCGTATACCCATTGTCCATCTGTATGCTTTCTTTGGGTAAATGCCTGCTCCTGTCTGTAGCCATTTTAAAATTGAGTTGTTTTGCTTCTTAGCCTTAGCCTTTAATGGCATGCTATCCCTCCATAGGTGACTGGTATTATCAAGGGAGAAGTGGGGAAAATGGGGGCACTTTAATGGGGAAACCATGGCAGAAGGGTTAGACAGTGAGAGAGAGAGGAGAGATAAATAATTCCTAGCTAGTTTAAAAAAAAAAACAGAGGGAACCATATTAGTCCAAAAACCTACTGATAAATAACACATAGAATATCTCTACATGAATCCATGTGTGTAACTAACAGCTACATAATAAGAAACAGTGGCAGACAGGAGATACCTTCCTTTGAGTTGTTGGCCAGGGTGGCCCAAGAGACTCCACAAATTACACAGCCTATTGCCACAGCCCTTGATGGCCTCCCAGAACCTGAAGGTCAGACCCTACTGCTGAAGACAGAACATACTTCAGACACAGGATTTGCAGCAATAGAGCTGCAACTGACCAGAAACCACTCCCCCTGAAGGCGGCTCTCATAGCTTTGGAGAGCGCTATGAAGGTGCCAAGGAAAAACACCAATGGATGATCCAACACCAGCTTCAGGACCAAATAACCACATCAACGGCCAGCACAGCATATGACATTGGTGCAATCAACAGCTACTTAATTAGACTAAACACTTACTCAATGGGAGAAAACTCAAGTGTGGTTTTATAAACATAACCTAATACAACATGGATAGAGTAGCTATAGATCTTAGAGAAGACCCCAAGACTGTCACACCACTAGACTAATATGATTTCTTACTATGTGCAAAATATGTATCCTTATATTTACAGAAAAATATCCCAGGCACCACTCATCAAAGAAGCACATTTTGCACCAGTCAGAGACTATTACCAAGTACCACAACTGGTCACACACCGACATTATTTATGAATTGCCCAGGCCTAAGTGATGCATCTGCAATGCAATCTCTACACCTAAGGCTCATGGAACATAGAACAGGATAAAGAAGAGGACACTAAGGATCAGTTCTCAATAGTGAAGCTCCCCATCAGCGGAGGGCCAGGAACACAAAAGGTCAGAAGTGGCCAAAGTGTAGAGATCAAGAGTCTGCTGAATGCTGGTCCTTGGACAGGACCCCTTTATTAAACTTCATCCACCCAACGTTCATGGACCATCGTGGAAGAGGGAGCGGAGAGATTGTAAGAGCCAGGGAGGATGGGCAGGACCACATGGAAACAGAGTCCTACAAGCTCCTGGAAACCTACTCATATAATTCTATGGAAATGGTGTCAGCATACATAAGTCCCTTCATCCAGTGTGGCATGAATAAATCCTGATGACATTAAATTGTGTGAAATAATTAGGGTGTCAGTACACACAAGTTCCATGCAAACTCAAGCAGATAATAACCCAGCATAGAACTGGGAAAATTAACAGCAGACCTCAATCGTATCTGAAGGAATGTTGGCAACTGATTGCTGCTAGATGAAGAAGAGCTGATCTTCCTAAAAGAAGGGACTCTAGAGAGGCTGACTAGACTTAATGGACAGACTTGCACTGGGGAATGGCTGGGAACACTGACAATCCAGTGGGCCTTAAGAGGGGTGACTGAGTATATGGGCTCCAGGGTGGTGGGGGAGGGCTATGGGAGGGTGCCAGTGGGAATGGAGGTATAAAGATGATTAAGATTGTTTGAGCTGTTCTGTATGAAATACACAAAAAATTCAATAAAAATAAATAAAATCGAGTTTTTTGTTTTTTTTTTACTATTGAGTTGTTTTGCATAGAAGCCTCCTGCCAGATTAAGGAGCAGTGTCCCGCACTGTAGGCTGTCCCTCTACTCTGTTTGATCCTTTCCTTACCTGTGTGGAAGCTTTCGGTTTGATGTACCCTCATTTGTTATTGTTGTTTTTGTTCCTCATTCTTCTGCATGCGAGCAGCTGTTCCAATCACATTTAGAGGCTATCTTTTCCTATTCTGTGTTCTTTGCATATTTGTCCAACATCAATTGACTGTAAATGTGTGGATTTATTTCTGAGATCTCTGTTCTGTTCTGTCATTCCATGCGTGCCAGTGTTTTTCTTTCAATGACAGCCTCACTATTTAGTCTTGGCTGGCTTGGAACTCATTATATAGACCAGGCTAGCCACAAAGTTGTAGCAGTTCTCCTGCCTCTGCCTCATGAGGGCAAGGATTATGGGGTTTAGCTCTTATTTGGTTTTTAATTGGCTGAAGGAGGGACTGAAGAGATGGCTCAGCGGTTAAGAACATGGTTGTTCTTGCAGAAGATCAGGATTCGAATCCCAGCACCCACAAGGCAGCTAACGACTGTCCATAACTCCAGTTCCAGGGGATCTGACAGCCTCTTCTGTCCTCTGTGGGCATTGCACGACACGGGTGCACTTACCTACATGCAGGCAATACACTCATACACATAAAATAAAAATAATAAATAAATTTTTTTTAATTAAAAATAAATAAATTGACTGTAGGAGCATGCTTGTTTTTGTTTTCTGGGGATTGAACCTAGGACTGGTACTTACTCGTACTATACAATTGAGTGAGCTCCCAGCCCAGAAGGAGCACATTAAAAAAATATTTATTTTTATTTATTACTTCTATTTTATATGTATGAGTGTATCACCTGCATGTTTATAAGTTCACTCATGTTGTGCAATGCCTACGAAGGACAGAAGAGGGTGCCAGATCTCCTGGAACCTGAGGAACAAACAGTTGTTAGCCACCATGTGGGTTCTGGGAATCGAACTCCGGTCCTCTGCAAGAGCAGCCAGTGCTCTTAACCGCTGAGTCATCTCTCCAGCCCCCAGGAACACATTTTTATGAACATAATAGACTCGTAGAACTGCCTAAGCTCTTTGGGCACCTTTATCTCATTTGCTGAACCTTCACAGCCTATGCATCTGAAACAGTTCTTGTTTGACCTTTTCTGACCCCTGGGTTATGCCATCCCGTCCCTGGCTTACTTTTTTAGAAGTGCGTTCTGTTTCTGAGATGGAACCATTTCTACTTGGAAATAACCTGTTTACATGGACATTTATAAAGAACTACATACTGATACTGACTTTTATTCACTATTTTTGGCAATTGTACCTTTCTCCCCTAGAGATTATCATGAAAGAAAGCATAAAAGACTTCATAAAATTAGCAGAAAGCGTAAAGGTTTTGGCAAAGGCCAAATGCTCTTTTATTTTCATTTTATTAAGTTTCTTGAGACAAAGCCTTGTTATATGGTGAAAGCTAGCCTTGGTTTTGAATTCTGTTCCCCTGCCACAATTCCCAACAGCTGGGATTATAGGAATGCATACTATGCCTACTTAAATATTCTTTTTATCCAATCTGGAAAGGAAAGACAGTAAAATGGTGTTCTGGAATGGAATTATTATTGTGGAGGTGGAAAGCTTTTGCAATGTGATAGTAGTTAAGAACTGTGCAATAGGAAAAGCTGGGAGGTGAGCAGGAGCCTCCCATCCTGCCCCTGTGGTTGCCCAGGATGGAAGTCTTTGTTTTCCAAAGTTTGCGCATTCCTGTGACCTTTGTGGCCATATGTTACCTTCTTAATCATCACATGTACCTTTTACTTAGTTGTCACCTGTGTGTTGTTTTGCCTTTTGTTTACATTTCCCCACACATGAGTGTAAAAGCCCCCCAAAACTTGAACAAGAGGTCCGACTCCTTTGATTTGTGGTGTCAGTCCCTCTAGGGTCAAATTAAACTTCCTCTCCTTACCTGGCTTTGGCTGTTGGTCTCTGATTTTTCTGTAACATTATGAGCAATCTCACATTTTTCTCCAAAACATAATGATCACAAGCCCCTCAGTTTCATGGGTAAAAGGCTAAATACTGGGGTCTGTCTGCCCCCTCTTCTGGGCCTTTGGTGACCTTGGGTCCCCAAAGTTCTCATCCACCCTGGAAGGGGCCATGCAGCTCACCTGCTCACTCCAGATTCTGGTATACATTCTGCTTGGTGACGCCAACATCCTTCCGTCCACATGCTGTAGGCACCAGATAAGTTTCTGGAGCATTCTATCCTTTGTGTTTCCCATGAACTTAGCCTCCTCCACAGTAGTCTTGCTCAGCAGCTTTTGTGGCAGTTCCAGGCTGTGGTACTATAGAGCTCTAAGCTTCTTCATGTTAGAGGCAACTACCTTCTGATATTAACTCTGTACATCCATCTCTGGGCTGCCTTCACAGGCACCTCTGCTAGGGCATAAAGGGGTAAAGATCAGAATGGCAGATGATGCCCATTTGGTGACGAGGCTGTAAAGCCCCAGACTACAGACAGAAGAAGTCATACAGGGTGTGGGGGTTTTGTGTGTTCTTAGTGCCCTGCTGAACAAGTCCCAGCTCAAGTTCTCAATCTGAGGTGTGGTACTGCTTCCTGCCCAGCCCCGTGACAGATCCCAGCCCCTGCGCATTACCACTCAGGTGAAGCCAATACCCTCACCAGCCTGCGTCCCCAGTGCCTTGAGGTAAATAGGCAGCAGTGGAGGACTGGAGATCTGTGGAAATAAAACATGCCTACCTGAAAATAGACCAGAAGGGGAGAGGAAATGGGTTTTGTTGTTTGTTTACATTATGTTATTTCAATCATGATGTTGTAGAATTAAGACTGTGTCCTGTCTGTTCAATTCCCCTGCCCCCCCCGCCCCATGTCCTCTTCTACTTTGGGTTTATATGTGCTTTGACTATCCACTTCATGTAAACAGAATCGCACAGACGGTGTTGTCACTCTATGATGACTTCTTTCACTCAGTTTACTGTCTTCAAGGGCCAGAAATTTATCTTTAGGTAAAACCTCTCTTTCCTCTGTAGAACAGAAATCAAGGTCATTAGCAGGAGTGAGAATTTGGAAGAAGGTTAAATGCTGAAAGAAGGTGTGGAATATTTGCCTAGGACTCCTGGAAGCAAAAGAGAACCCCCAAACCTGGAATGAGGTCATGAAATTAAAGCAAAACCTGTCAGCATGCTCATGTCGTTTGGTTTGGGGGGTATTTTTCATTTGCTTCTTTGTTTTAGGGAGCTGTTGACTTCTGGGACAGGACACTTCACAGGCGTGTGTGACAAGCAAGTGGCCAGGTGGATATAACTAATGTTGAGTTGGGCCAGATGAGTTCAACAGTTGGAAAAGAGAAAAGAATTGAGCAAGGGAATGCTTTATTCTTTAATCTACAAGACAGAGCGGTGAGACCACAGACAAGAGAGGCCAGGAACTTGCAGATCTGGGCAGTGTGGAACTGTTAGAATTGCTGTGGTATTTCTTTCTCACTGGTTTTCCAACTCTTTCCCCCTGCTGTGGTCAGAATGGCCTTCCTGGTATGAAAATCAATGGGATCTCACCTTTTAAACTCTCAAGGGCTCTCTGTCTTGCTGTGGGTAGTGGCTAAGTCTTCTCACAACTCGAGGCCCTGTCTACACCTAGCTTCACTTTCGGTGATTCCTTGGTGTCTTGGATGCCTTCGGCACCTGCTATCTGAAGGAAGGCTCGCCCTCTGTCACACCTCCACACTGCTGTTTTTGCTTGGATTTTCATCGCTAAACTTGGCTATCACTTATCTGTTGGGTTGCAGCTTACAGTTTGCTCCTTATGGAAGCCTTCCTTGACCTTTCCTGTGCCCCTGATATACTGGCAAAGCGGCCTGCATTTCTCCCATGGTAACACTAAATATACTTTCCCAGTAATGCTTACTTAACAGTGTAATTTTATCTGACTTTTCTGTGTTTTCTTTTGAGGAAAGGGGCCCTGTATGATCAGTTCACACTAAGGATGAAGTATCTAAGAGTTAGTTACTTTTTTGTTGCTGTTTTGTTTATTATTTGACATGAAGTCTTGTTAAGCCAAGACTGACCTCAAACTCACTGCATAGGTGAGGTGGTCTTGAATTCCTCATCCTCCTGCCTGCATGTCCCAAGTGCTAGGATTACAGGTTTGTCCAACTACATTTGGCCTAGCATGATTTTCAAAATTAAACTCATATCGTAAGTGCTTTTTGAAAGAAAAAGTTTTTGGAAGAAATAATTCTATTTCTTCCTTGAAATTCTTTTTTTCTAAGTTTCCAGCATGTCTCTCTCATCTGATACCCTCCTTGCTTAATGGCTAGTCCATTAGATCTTTAGCTGTATATGCTATCTCCTATTATTTATATATATTATAAATATTATAATATTCATTTCCTTAATCTCACAATTTTAAAATGGCATCCATATCCTGACAATACAAATCTACATCTTTAACTTTGACATTTCTTAGAGCTTCAGGTTCTCACATCCAGCTGTCCCCTGCACATTCCTGCTTCCTGAAAACAGACTTACTGTTACCTATAAATATTACCCAGGTCATCCCCATTTTGTATCTTGGCACCTGTGCCAAATTGTCTTCACTGAGATAGCTATAGTGAGCTTTTTACCCATTACACACTTTCTCCCTACACTGAAAGCAATGCTGATCCCAGGGAAGGTGGCAACCATGTCCTCCCAGCCTGGATCAGGGCAGGGTCTGTGACGGTTTTGACCAACAGAATGCACAGGAAGAAATAACATGAGACTTCTGAGGCTGCGCCACTGAAAAACTAGAAGTTCATCTGCTGGTTTCTCCTCTGGAGATTTCCTTTTAGAAACTAGTCATCATCCTGTGAAGAAGTTCAGAAAGGGAGAGACCATATATACATAAAGTACATATACTTCAGCTGACAGGCACAAAGAAGCCTGTCATCACTGACAATCAGATGTGGAATGGAAGGGCCTTCAGATAATTCTTTGGAACCCTCCAGCTGAGTTCAAGATGCAGCACAGAACCAGACCCTCTGTGCTGAGACCTGTCTGAATCCTATCCACAGAGCCACAAGAAGTAATAAATGATTATGTTTTATGATGATATGTTACACAGTGTGTTAGGTTCTTCTATGGTCCTTGTAACAAAGTACCTGACAGAAAAAACTAAGGAAGGATTTACTTTGGTTCACAGTTTGAGGTGGCAGCCAGTGAGAGAGGCTCTAGCAGTGGCCCAAGTGAGAGGCAGCTGGTGTGTTACAGGCAGGAAGGAGAACACTGGTGCTCAACTGTTCTACCCTTTTATCCTTTTTAATTTAGTATGGAACCCCAGCACAGGGGTGAGTACTGCCACACCCAGGGTGGGTCTGTGTTGGGGACCCCTGCTGTGAAGTTGTAGTCTCTTCATGTCTGGGTGGCCCACGGGCTCGGTTTCATATGCAGATGACTCCTTTCAGCAGAGTACCTGGCATCTTCCTAACTCTCCTTTGAAGTAGCCACCATAGAAAACATGGCCTCTGGCTCTGGAAATACCATGCTTTCCTGTGTGATTTTTCAGGCAGTCTGGCAGTCTGGCAGCATGGCAGGAGCCCACTCCCATATGTAAATAAGGTATCTCACAAAGTGCCTATCAGCTATAGCTTTTACCACTGTCTCTACAGTATAAAATATCCCAGTCTTCTCTCAATAATAGAGAGCTGGATCACTAGGAGCTAGGAGCTGAAACACTGAGACCTGGAGCCAAGCAGAGTCATTTAATAAAGAGCTATAACACGGACTAAGCTGAGTCCCATCTCTCTCTCTCACTGCCAGCGATCCAGCCTCTCTGGGGGGCAGCATTCCTCCATGAATAAAGAGCTGTACCACTGAATCTGACTGGACTGAGTCCTGTGTCTCCTGCCTGCAATCTAGTCTCCCCAGGGGGCAGCATTCCTCCGTCACCGACTCACAGATCCCAGCTTCAGCCGCCCTGTACTTTCCCGCGTGGTCCAGCGGCCGGTGGAACTCGCATATTGAGGAAAGTACACGGGTGAAATAAGGGCGGAAACACGGCTGGAGAACGCTCCAGCAGCAGAGACCCACAGAGACATGGAGAAGCCCGCAGGGCCAGACCCGCCATCCTCCAGGCGCACGGCAGAGAAGTCCGCGGACCCACCGTGCCATTCCGGGAGTGCGCGCAGGGACCCCGAGAGCCCAGTGCGCTCGCCATACCTGGCACCCAACGTGAGAGCCTCTGAACCTTGTGCCAGCTAGAAGCTGGTGCCCACGGAAATGCAGGATTCGTGAGTATCCCTCCCCCTCAGGAGGGTAACAAAAATCTCTTCTAAATTTCCTCCTTTTCTTTCTGGTCTAAAAGTCCTCACATGGGACCGCTAGGGCCAGAGAAACAACTGATGCTTTCTGGCCAGGGCTACCCCCTGGTGTTAGCTGAAGGTCTCTCTGATCCCCTAATGGATCCCGACTGCCTGACCCCAACAAGGGCAGGATCCACCACCTGGATTTATAGATTGGAATTATGACCAGCTTTTTGGTCAGGGCAATTTTTCCACAGGAATTCAGCAAGCTGCAATCCCTGCCGGCTGTATAGAGCAGATTCGCTTATGTGCATTACAGGCCTGGGATCGCCTAACACCATTGTCCACTGGGCCTGGAGAGACCTCTTCCTTAACCTTTTTAAAGCAGAAACTAACTCAGGCTCTTCCAGACTTCATATTAAGAGTGCAAGCAAGCTTAGATAGAAAAATAACAGATCCTGCAGCCAAAGTAATGCTTTTAAACAGCCTTGTCTGGGAAAGAATGACCCCTGAGCACAGACAAGCATGCCAGGGACTAAAAAATAAACATTATGATAAATAGATTGTGGCCACCCATGACATTGGGACTGCCACGTACCAGGCTTCCTCCCTTGCCCAAGCTCTTGCAGTTACAACCCAGACCAACTCAAAATACTTTAAATGTAGAGAAACTAGACACTGGATAAAAAATTGCCCCCAGAATAACTCAGCTGCCACTCGACCCCCTAAAACCCTCTGTCCTCGCTGTAAAAAGGGCTTTCACTGAAAAAAAGGATTGTAGATCTAAAAATGACAGAGATGACAATCCTTTGCCACCTTTAAACTCCTCCAGGGGCAGCCCTCAGCCCCGCTAACAAGAGGGAAGCCACAGACATTATGGGTAACCAGTATTACAAAAAAATGCCCATCCAAAATTAACCATAAAAATAGACAATAAACCTTTCAAATGCCTCCTTGACACTGGGGCTGATAGAACCATCTTAAAGCAATCTGAGGTTCTGCCACACTGGGAATTAATACCAGGACCCCAACTAATAGGAGTAGGGGGGGGCTCCCAAGAATTCATCATTAAAATTTCTATAAATGGGAGGACCCTGATGGAGAAGTTGACACAATAAGACCCCTAATTGCAGATATTGCTACAAACCTCCTAGGACGAGATATCTTGGAAGACCTCAAT
>NW_008331488.1:255924-263778 GCF_000622305.1 Nannospalax galili
CTCAAGGGATTGGAGAGATAGCTCAGTGGTTTAAAGTGCTTGTATTGCAACCTTAAAAAATGAGTTGGGGATGTGGTTCAGTTGGTCAAGATCTTGCCTATAATGCAGGAGCTCTGGGTTGGCTTCTCAGCACTGGGTGTGGTGATGCACACCTGTGATCCCAGCACTGTGAATTTGAAGATGGTGGCAAGAAGATCAGAAGTTCATGGCCATGCTCAGCTAGAGTTCAAGGCTAGCTCACATAAGACCTTAATTCAAAAAGGTTTACCAACAGCTTGGTATGGTGGCATATGTCTTTAATCTCAGCATTAGGAAGGCAGAGGCAGGTGGATCTCTGTGAGCTGGAGGCCAGCCTGGGCTACATAGTGAGACTGTCTCAAAAAACAAACAAACGAACAAACAAAAAAGTTTACCAAAAACACAGTAAGGCTAGTTGAAAAATAAATTTAAAGATTCTTCAAATCATAGTTTTATTCATTTTCAGCCAAATAATAAGATGCTCCAAAAAATAATAATAAATAATAATAATATTTTTAAAAGTAGCTACTCAGGTCCTGAAATCTTCACAAAGGAAAATTCACAGAAACATTTTTTTCTTGTTTGTTGGGGTGGCAGGACAACAGCAGGGACCAAACCAGGGCCTGTATCTGCTAGATAAGGGTACCCTGAGCTACCCCTCCAATGCTTCTAGGCTTTTTTCATAGGAGGATTATCTGAGCCTCTTGACTTGTTGTTGGGGACCCCTGCTGTGAAGTCATAGTCTCTCCATGTCCGGGTGGCCCACGGGCTCGGTTTTCATATGCAGGTGACTCCTTTCAGTAGAGTACCTGGCATCTTCCTAACTCTCCTTTGAAGTAGCCGCCATAGAAAACATGGCCTCTGGCTCTGGAAATACCATGCTTTCCTGTGTGATTTTTCAAGCAGCCTGAGAGTCTGACAGCCTGGTGGGAGCCCATTTCCACATGCATATGAGGCATCCCCAAAATACCTATCAGCTATAGCTTTTATCACTGCCCCTATGGTATAAAATATTCTAGTCTTCTCTCAATAATTTGGAGCTAGAAGCGGAGCTGGAGCTAGACCAGGAACTGGGTCACTGAGACTTGGAATAAAGAGCTGTAGCACTGAACCTGACTGGACTGAGTCTGTGTCTCCTGCCTGCAATCTAGTCTCCCCGGGGGGCAACATTCCTCTGTCACCGACTCACGGATCCCAGCTTCAGCCACCCCGTACTTTCCCGCATGGTCCAGCGGCCGGTGGAACTCGCATATTGAGGAAAGTACACGGGTGAAATAAGGGCGGAAACACGGCTGGACAACGCTCCAGCAGCAGACACCCACAGAGACACAGAGAAGCCCGCAGGGCCAGACCCGCCATCCTCCAGGCGCACGGCGGAGAAGCCCGCAGACCCGCTGTGCCATTCTGGGAGTGCGCGCAGGGACCCCGAGAGCCCAGCATGCTCACCATAGGTCTGCCCTCACAGTCATGCCCAGAGATGTGTCCCCTGGGTGATTCCAGACTCAGTCTGGTTGACAATGAAGTGAACCTTCACACAGAATGCCTGGTAATTAATATAGGGTAAGAGCTGGTCCATTTCTCAGGCCACAGACTTAGAATTGACTGTTCATTTTTCTGCGTGTGGAAACAGTGATGGCCCCAGAAACCAAGGTCAGGTCAGGGCAGAGTCTTCTGTTTCCCTGTGCTGCAGCATCTCTCAGAGGAGTGGCCATCGGTGTGGACTGAGCTCCCAGAGGTTCTTGGGGGCCACGGAGAGAGGGTTGTGAGAGGCCCAGATGTTAAAGAGGATTCACAGAGTCACTGGAAAATGAGGTCTGCTATATTTCTTACGGCAAGGACACACAGACTGCTGGGCAGGCAGCACATATGCCCTGGGTCCCAAGGACTTTTTATTGGAAATCACACAAAGACAGCTTCCTGCCCAAACATGTTATATAAAGGACTGCATTGCTGTTTACTTTTGGGGTTCCAGGGCACCCGGTGTTAGCCATTTTGGGCTGACTGGCAGCCCTCCTAATGTCTGCAATCTTGGCCCATGCCAGAAATCGATGCCAGTGCCATAGTGCCTAAACATAACTTGACTGGACCTGTGTGTCCAGTTTGAGGGAGGAAATAGTAAGGGAAGAAAGCAGCTTTAAAAAAGAAAGAATGAAGATAGAAAAAAAAAACCCAAAACTAATTAAATATCCCCATAGACACCTCACCCTGTTATCGAGCCCAGGAGTAAAGAGGGAAGACCACCAGACTCATTTCAGACGGATAAAAGATTTTATTCAAGCTAGCTTGGACTGCAGTCTTCTATGGGATTAGAGTGCTGCAGTGCGGAGGGAGGGGGAAAGGGGACCTTTTAAAGCTAAAAACCACAAAAAGAAATGTTGACAACATGGTCCCCAAATAACAGGGTAGAGGGTGATCTCAGTCTACACATCAAGGTGCCCTAAAATAGCAAAACAAGCAAGTTACAGAAGCCAAAATCAGCAGTTACTCATATCATAACAATTTTGTTTTCTATATGTCTAGAGAGCAAGTGACCATGACAGCATTCTCCTGGGAGGTAAGGGGGAAAGGGGTTGGGGTTTCTGAAAACAATCCTCAAGCTAGAAATACACTTTGGGTGAGCTTCTGTGATGGCTACTTTATCCAAAATAGAATCAGTTTGGTCAGTACACCACCAAATACAAAAGTGCTTCTTAACCTTCATTGTCAGCTTGACTGAATTCTGAATCACGTATAATACTGAGGCACTTCTGGGAGTGTCTGAGGATTCCCAGAGATTAACTGAGGGAGAGAGATACACCATGAATGGGGGAGGCACCGTGTGCTGGCATCCATGTTCTGGGGGCCTTGAAAGAAAGTGGGAAGTGGAGAAGCCCGGTGTTGGCGCCCGCTCTCCGCTTTGTTCCTCATACCATGTGAAGGACTTGCTCCACCACTCGTTCGCGTAATGATGGGCCACTACTTAGTCTACGTAATGAGAACACATTTGTACTCCTGTAGGGAGGAATCTTGTTTGTACTGCAGATTGATACACATACACACACACACACACACACACACACACACACACACACACAGAGAGAGAGAGAGAGAGAGAGAGAGGTGATTCAATGGCCTTGGTGTTTGCAGATCCTCCCCCACTACTTGGAGAGGGAGACAGACATAAGGAGGGAAGGGAATCTCAAAGGGAAAAGAGCCACTTGGCCAGGATAAGAATGAACTTTGATTTTCTTTGTTCTAATTCTCTAGAAAAATACTGAGAAAAGGATCTAGAAGGCAGATTTCATTCTGATTAAAGCACATTAAAAATGTGTTTTTAAAATTTTTATTAAATTTTAAATATTTTAAAATTTTATGTATGTGTTTTGCCTATGTAAAGTATGTAAGTGCACCACATGTCTCACCATAGAAGCCAGAAGAAGGCATCAGATCCCCTGGAACTGGAATTGCAGATGGTGTTAGTGGTCATGTGGGTGCTGGGAACTAAACTCAGGTCCTCTGCAAAAGCATCAAGTGCTTTTAACCACTGAGCCATCTCTCAATAAAGTACATTTTAAAGATCAATTCCTGGTTTTCACTTATGTGACAAGAACCAGGGCTGTTTAAAATACCACCATAATGTTGTGCTCTAGCACATAGAGCCAAGAAACCATGGACTGAACCCTGTCAAACCATGAATCGAAATGGGTAATTCCTTGCTTTATGCTGTCCCTGCAGGGACAGGTCACAGGTATGCAAAAGTAATTATACTGCATAATATTTTAAGCATAACACAGAAACTTTCTAAACCTGGGAATACATACATGTATATGTGTAACACAAATGAATATTTCTTTTATTTGAGGGTGAGTGGATTATGAGAGGAAATATGAAATTACAGGATTGTTTGTTTATTGACTGACTGATTGGTAGATAGATGATAGGGTAGATAGACAGATGAGAGATAGGTAGATAGGTAGGTAGATAGATAGATAGACAGACAGACAGACAGACAGATAGATAGATAGATAGATAGATAGCAGTGCTAGGAATAGAATTTGGGCCTAGGAAAGTGCTCTCCCACTAAGGTACACCCCAGTTTTGGTTTCCATGTTTCAAAAGTCAGCCAACAGTATGGGGATACCGTAGAGATAGCATTTCTGAATCAAAACAGAGAAAACAGTCGCAAAGTGTCCTTCTCCTCACCTGGAGCATTATATCCTTACCTACTTTAAAAAAATTATTTATTTAATAACCACATAATTAGAAGAAGCATTTCCTTATAACAGCATTGACATATTCAATAACAATTTCCAGAGCTAAGATGCATCTCTTTCAAAATTGGCTGTAAATTTTTAGGTTTACAGTTGAATAATTACAGTTATGCAATACTGATCTCCATTTCATTATTAAAATATACAGTTTCATACAGAAAAATTCATTTTTAATGCAATTAACAGTAAGACGTTTGCACATGTGTTTCTAATCGCTGTATATCTGATTATTACTAGTCAGTCAGTTAACTTCTGAGCTCCTTGGCCTCTGAGCATGGATATAAAGTCATCAGTCAGATTTCAATGGTAATGTTTTTCACATCTGTATTAGGCAGTTTTCTGTTGCTGTGATAGAAACACTGACCCAAGCAATTTACAGACAGAAGACTTTATTTGAGCTTACGGTTCCAGGGGAATTACAGGTCCGTCATGTCAGGGAGGCATGGTGGCTGGAGGTGGCTGGAGCAGGAGCAGCAGAAGCTAAGTTCTCACATCATCACACAGGTACAGGAAGCAAGAGAGCAACTGGAGATCTGGCAAGGCTTAAGAACTCTGTAAGCCCATGCCCAGTGACGTGCTTCCTTCAGGATAGACACACTTTCTAAGATCTCCCAAAACAGCACCACCATGTGGGGACAAAATGTCCAAATACTTGGAGCCTATGGGGGACATTTTCATTCAAACCACCACCACATCTACTAGTTATTAAGGAGAAAATTTTTATGCTTTGAAGAATTATTATTTTTAAAAAATTTTTAAAATTTAATAACCATATGATTAGAAGAAGCATTTCATTATAACTTTAACATATTCAGTAACACACTTCAGAGCAAGGATACATCTCTTTCAAAAGTGGCTGTAAATTTTTAGGTTCGCAGTTGAATTCATACAGTTATACAATATTGAACTCAGTATAAACCCTGTAAGACATAAAATTGAATGAGTTTTTACCCTTTAAAGAAGATCTCCATTTCATTTTAAAATACGCTGTTTCCTACATTTTTAATGCTACTAACACTTACATGTTTGCACATGTGTCTTTAATCTCTATGTATCGTATGATTACTAGTCACAGTCAGTTACACTCAGATTCCTGCTACCTAAGTACAGATATAAAGTCAACAGGTAGATTTCACTGGTAATGTTTATCACCTCTACTATTTAACATGAAGTAAATTTTTATGCTTCTTCCTCAAATATAAGTCTTTTTAAAAAATTTATTTTTGTGTGTATATTATATAGAGCATCCCACACAATCTTATTCATCTAAATACCCACTTCCCAAATGGCACCCTCCAATAGCCTCCCCCCTCCCACACACTGGAGCCCATATACTCTGTCATCTCTGTTACGGTCCACTGTGTTGTTAACACCCCCAGCCATTCTCCAGCTCTTCCTCATTTAGCAGCAATCAGTTGTCAATATTCCTTTAGATAAGATTGGGGTCTGTTGTTCATTTTCCCAGTTCTATGCTGGGTTACTGTCTGGGAGTCTCTTGTGCCACCCTGGCCAATAACTCAAAGGAAGGTATCTATTGTCTGCCATTGTTTCTTGTTATGTAGCCTTTAGGTATACATATGGACTCTTAAAAATTATATTGACCCCATTAATCTTTGGTTATACTTTCCTTTGGGGTGTTTAAGGCCATACAGTTGGCCCAGATGAAACAACTTATTTTTCCTCTTTAGGTCATTTGAGGATCTGTTCCTCAGGGGTCACATGGGCTTGGGAGGAGCCCCTGGCTATTTTCTTTTGCCAGTTGCATCTATGTGAAGATAAGTCAAAGGTCCTGTTCGACCATGGCTGGCTTTACTTGGAAGCATGGAGGAAATGATACCGCTCTGTTGACCCTCCTCTTTGTAGACTGGACACTGGTTCAGGTCCATTTGGTGGGGTCTCCACGGCCTCCTTGCTCAAGAGGGCAGGTGACTAACCACAGTTACAGGAGATTTTGAGAGATGCTCATAGTCCCCTGGAACTTAGTCGTCCGGAACTTAGAGAGAGAGTGCATGGTGGAAATTGAAACGGACCCCGACCGGGCCAGCCCTGGTAGCAGAGAGCCTCAACAACGCGGAGAAGCAGGGACCCGCCAACAACGCAGAGAGCCAGGGGCAGATGCGGCCCGTGGGACCTGCCGCACTCCAGCGACGTGTGGGAGACCGGCGCCACACCCTGCAGCTGGCGCTCCGCAAAACCCGCACGCCCATAGCTAGGCATTATTTATCTCTCGCATTGTTTTCCAGAGAAAGAGGATATGGAAACACTCTCCTTTACAACAGCTGCAAAAAAATAATAAAATATCTCGGAATAAACCTGAACAAAGACATGAAAACACTCTACAATGAAAACTTTAAATATTTAAAGAAAGAGATGAGGAAGACATCAGAAGACATGATACACAGTGATTAAAAGTACCAGACTGGTGGAACTAACCTTTGTTGGGGACTCCTTCTGTGTAAAGTAGCAGTTTCTCCATGTCCGGAAAGCCCACGGCCTTGGATTCAAATGCAGAGACTACTTTTTCAGTGGGGTGTCTTCCCGGCATCTTTCTGACTCATCTTTTGAAGTAGCCATCACAGAAACATGGCCTCTGGCTCTGAAACTGCCAGGTTTTCCTGTGTGATTTTCAGGCAGTCTGACAGCCTGGCAGGAGCCCACCTCTACATGTAAATAGGGCATCCCACAAAGTACCTATCAGCTAAGGCTTTTACCACTACCCCCACAGTATAAAGTATCCTTGTTTTCCCTCAATAATCGCAGCTGGATCACTGAGACCTGGAGCCGAGCTGAGTCACAGAATAAAGGAGCTGTACCACTGACTGAGCTGAGTTCTGTGTCTTATTGCCTACGATCCAGTCTTCCCGGAGAGGGCTATCTCTTCGTAAACCACGACTCATGGAAATCCAGCTTTCGCCGTTTCTCGCACCTCCCCTCATGACCTGGTGACCCTGACCGGGCCAGCCCTGGTAGCAGAGAGCCTCAACAACACGGAGAAGCAGGGACCCGCCTGAGAGGGCAGCGATCAGTAGAGTCGCCAGCACCCAGTAGACACGGAGACCCACAGCAACGCGGTGCGTGACCCGCCACACCCCCAGCAACGCGGTGCATGACCCGCTGCACCCCAGCGGCCCACGGGAGACCGGTGCCATGCCCAGCAGCTGGTGCCCTGAGATCCCCGCACGCCCATATCTGGCACCCAATGTGGGGCCTCTGAACCTTGCGTCAGCTAGCAGCTGGTGCCCTCTGAAACGCAGGATTCATATCTCTCCCCACCAGGAGGGCAACACAAATCTCTTCTAATTTCCTCCTTCTGTTTCTGGTCTAGAGTCTTTGAGTGAGGATGTTAAAGACGGAAAGGCAACTGAAGCTTCCTGGTCAGGGCTACTCCCTGACGTTAGCTGAAGGCTTCTCTGGCCCCTAATGACCTCCGACCGCCTGTACAGGTGTAGACAAAGGACCTTCTATCTAAACATCTTTCTAATATAAAAACCTGGTGACGCAGCGGCCACTTAAGAGTCATTAGGACGGCCGCCAGTTCCTCAAATATGTGGGAAGGCCTGTGCTGGGAACCAAGTGGAATCTCCTG
>NW_008331488.1:263826-264216 GCF_000622305.1 Nannospalax galili
TGATCCAGGGGGGGGGGGGGACTATCCTTCCGTCATCGACTCACGAAGACCCTGCTTTCGCCGTTTCTAGCACCTCCCCTCGTGACCTGGTGGCCAACAGGTCTCGAACTTAGAGAGAGAGGACATGGTGGAAATTGAAACGGAACCCCACCGGGCAGCTGGCAGCGGTCGTAGAGCTGCCAGCTCTGGTAGCAGATACCCACAGCAACGTGGTGCGCCAAACCCACGCACCCCAGCGGCGGAGAGCCAGGGGCCCGAATAGCAGACTTGGCCCTTGGGACCCGCTACACTCCAGCGACGTGTGGGAGACCGGCGCCACACCCAGCAGCTGGCGCTCCTCAAAACCCGCACGCCCATAGCTAGGCATTATTTATCTCTCGCATTGTTTTC
>NW_008331488.1:264551-267953 GCF_000622305.1 Nannospalax galili
CATAATCTTTGCTTGAGTGATCTAATCCTCCACTTTATCTTCCAGTCTTGATATTCTGTTTTCCATTTCATTCATCCTATTGGTGAGGCTTTCTCCTGACATTTCTAATTGGCTTATGGAGTGTTTCTCTTCGTTCTTTATTTCAGCCTGGGTATTCTTCAATATTTCTAGCTCTTTTCTGAATTCATTCAGAAGTTTATCCCTATCTTCCTTCAGCTCTATGATTACCTTGTTTGTGTGTTCTTTAAATTCACTGAAATCTTTTATCATGTATATAATTGTTCTTTTGAGTTCCATGTCCTGCATTATCTCTTTGGGGTTCTCATTGTACTCCTCTAGAAGACTATTGGTATTTGGTGGGGATATGTTAATTTGGTTTTTCATGTTATTATTTTTTCTCTGTGATTTTGAGAGGTGAATTTCTTTTGTAGTTTCTGATTCTTGTGTGAGACCAAGAGGCTAGCCTCAGTGTCTGGGGTGCCAAGACAAGAAATGGGCCTGTACCCAGGCTAGGAGGAGAGACGCAGTGGGGGAGGCTGGGAGGGTGAAAAGAGGCTGAGGGAGTCAAGGCATGGTGGGTGCGCTGGACTTACCCAGGGAACGTGCTGGTACGAGAACACTGGAGGCTGTACAGCCCAGAAAACAAAGGGATATGAGGGCGGACCCGGTCCAGAGGATTTCTGGGGACCAGGAACCTGTAAACTTTATGGGCCTTTGTGCTTTACTTGTTGGGTATGAAAAGCTGGTTCGTCTAGGCTTCAGGTTTTCTCTTTTGATTTTATATTGGAGTGGCCTAATTGAATTAAAGGGAGGTGAGGTTGGGACCAGCCCCAGAGGGTTGCTTGGCTCCACAGGGAGGAACTGGGTTAGTCAGGATGCAAAGTATCAGGAAGCAGTGGTGGCTCTGGGCCGAGAGGTTGGCCCCGGTGTCTGGGGTGCCAAGACAAGAAATTGACCTATACTCGGGCTAGGGGGCAGGGGTATGGGAGAGTTAAAGAGGTTGGGGGAGTCAAGGCACCGGTGGGCACTTTGGACTTATCCAGGGAAGGTGCTGGTACCAGGGCACTGAAGGCTGTGCAGCCCAGGAAGCAAAAGCTCCTTACCTACTTTTTTAAAAATCTACAAATATCCCTATGAAAATGTGGACCTTAAAACCTAGTCAATAGCATCATAATCAGATAGTTGCTAAAACAACTGTGCTTCCTGCAGTAAAGCTAGAGGAAAGAGATAAGAGGATGAAGCATTCCTCCTTCAGATGCCAGTCCTAACTAGCCTGGACCGTGAAGCTAGCCTCTGCAGCCAAGGCGAGGGGCGAGGTCCTGCTTGGCCCTGTAGCCAGAGCCTTATCTGGTAGAGGCTCTGAAACTCCTCTGCCACCCAGATACTTATGATGAATATGCAAAGGACGCTGCAAATCAACCAGAGGAAGGAGACAAAGGCCCAGTTCTCCCTGTTTCTCCTCTATACCACCCTCCAGGGCTGAAGATTGAAGTTTGTCCACCTGGCCTTTCATCAAAGATGCTTTTTGGACAAATAGTTTAATTTCCTCCCACAGGTGTCCGGAGTTCCAGCTATATGATAGACTGGGGGAAGAAAATGGGACAGTGCTTTGAACAGCCCATAACCTCTAAGAGACAAGGAAAGGAAGAATGCTCACAGATCGGAAAGGCCCAGTTCTCCCTGTTTCTCCTCTATACCACCCTCCAGGGCTGAAGATTGAAGTTTGTCCACCTGGCCTTTCATCAAAGATGCTTTTTGGACAAATAGTTTAATTTCCTCCCACAGGTGTCCGGAGTTCCAGCTATATGATAGACTGGGGGAAGAAAATGGGACAGTGCTTTGAACAGCCCATAACCTCTAAGAGACAAGGAAAGGAAGAATGCTCACAGCTTTCAGTTCTCGGGACATTATCAACAGAGGAAGGCATTCCAATTCCCAACTTTCCCTTCCTCCTTCCAGTTGAATCCTTTCATTGGTCCTGCGTTTCTTGTTTCAAAGGCAGTTCTGCAGAGTATCTAGGTTGAAAACAAGATGATCCCAAAGTGTGAACTCACCTGTTCCTGGGTTTAATACAGGTCTTGACTATGCTGCTTATAAACTGAATCCACTGGGGAAAATTGTTTCACTTTTTTGTTTGGGGTTTTTTTAGATTGAGTCTCCCTGTAGCTCCAGCTCACCTGGAGCTCACTATGCAGACCAGGCTGGCCTTGGTCCTACAGAGATCACTTGCTTCTGTTTCCCAGGAGCTGGAATTAATGGCATGTGCCACTGCACCCAGCTGTTTCACATTTTTATGTCAATTTCTTCCTTTGTTAAAGTGGTTGAAAGAAGTGATGGAAATGAAATAGCTAACACGCAGTTTACATCAATGTTCTTATGCAACAAATATTACTTAGTCTTCCCATGTGCCGTGTACCTGTGTTGGATAGGCGTGTCCTCTGAATGATGGATATCTTTTTCTCTACCTCCCACCCCCTTACTGCAAACTGGTTGAACCCTAAGACTCTCCATAGGAAGTGAGGGGCAGAGGGAGACAGCCACCCCTCCCACCCAATCAATAACTGCATGAGAGGGAGGGACTAAGGGGAGACACCCGGGAAGCGAGGGAGGGAGGAGGGGACACTTCACTATCTTGGGGAACAGATATCTGAAAGGCTCAGCCGACATGTAGAAGAAAAAGCCCAAGGGTGTCTAAGCCTTTGTAACTACCCCTCATTGTCATCATATGCTCTGTTAGCAAGCCCAAATAAATATCTTTATTCCCTAAGCTGTAGTTTGGAGGAACATTGTGTCAGTTGGTTGTATGGACAGCAGGAGGAGGAACCCACGCATGTGCCTCCTACAATTGGCGTATTACTGGATACACAGGATTCTACCAAACTGAGGAGTTTGGGAAGAGCAAAAATGATGTCTCTGATGGAAAAAGACCAAAGCAAAGTTGGGTGAGGGGAGAGTGTGGGCAGAGGAAATACTGACATGGTGGGCTGTCCCTATAAGCTTATTAGGGGTAGAAACAGTGACATGGATTATGCAGTGGACAGTGAGATGTGTAACTAAGATGAGACCACCTAAGCAGACGAGTTCAGTGGGGGAGATTCCGGGGTGGCAGCCGTCTTGTGACTGTTATAAAAAGTGTGCCTGCTTAAGCAGTGGGGCTGCTGCCACGCACATGTATGAAAATCCTTTAAGGACTGTGGAAGGTCTAGAAAAAGTTTTACAAGCCATGGAAACAGCTGGAACCGAGATTCAAAAAGGCAACCACTGAAACTGCATGGCCACTTCTTTGTATACTAAAAGATTTGTCCCAGGCAGAGGCCGAGGCCATGGGATGGGAAGTCAATATTGACCTCAGAGCTTGCGATTAAACTACACAAAAGAGAAAAAGAACTGGAGATTTTAACT
>NW_008331488.1:268729-289099 GCF_000622305.1 Nannospalax galili
AAAAAAATTGGCAAAAAAACCAAGTTCTGTACTAAGGACTTTCTAGAAAGATTTAAAACCTGAGGAACAGTTCACAAAAGGCATATAGCATCCATGAGTTTATCAAAGATAAGAAAATGCAGAGATGCTCTGTGTAAAATCTCCAGAATGCGGAATGACTCCCAAAAGATAACTAAAGATAGTAAAGAACTAACCAAGTTAATGCCTCTTATCCATGCTATGGTACCCAACAGAGATCTGTTGAGAAAAATTATAAATGGATAAATCTTTCCTTATTGTGTTAGACCTTGTCCATGTTTAATTTAGTTTATGTTAACCTCTGAGTGTTTTACAGATGTGAAACTCATTTGAGAGATATCAAGTACACCTGAAGAAACAAAGGCCAGCTATAGGTATAAAATTCTTGGGAGCTTTATGGTCGGGTAAGACATGAGTGATATCCACCAGAATGGTTGGGAAAAGCCTACAACAGCCTAATCCTCTACGTAAATAAAAATAAAGGCTCTCCCAAACTGTACAATTGTCAAATAAAAATTCCAGTACCAGGGGTGGGTTGCCCCCTGGTCAGAGAGATCCTCAAAATAACAAAGGCTATTGTCACTAATGCCCGTTGCACACTAGGAAGAGTCGGTAAGGCCCTGTTGCTGAAGACTCTGCATGATGTGAGCATGGGAAAGGGAAAGACAAATCGAGACTAAGCTGGAAACTCTCTGCCACTGGATGAGTGACTTTCATGGTGCCAGAAGGCAATATGCAGATGACTAGGGGAGAATTGTCCCTTATAATTCTGCTCATCAATGGACCCTGTGTGCTGCATACTATTGACATACCAAGCAAGATATGCCTGCTTAGTGCAATAGTGGCTGGACTAACATATGTACAACTTACAAATTTCTGATTGGCTAAGGCCTGCTCCTAGGGGTGGCACAAACATCTGGTGCCATAGACCAGGCCAACCCGCTGTGGCAGGAGAGAGTTATAGGTCCTAGTAGGGAAACCACTGCAAGTGTTTTGTTAAAGGAATATGATACCTCTGTTGAGGTATCTTCTAAGCATTTGTATTAACATCCATCAGCTAGATTATTACGACAGTCAATGTTCTTTTAGATGTTCCTGCTGTTTTCATTTGTCTTTATAGTAGGAGAGACACCACTGAGATGGATCAACAGCCACATCTTGGGAACAAATGATGAGCAGGCCCAAGTGTTCAATATGTCACCACAATAGAAGAAGTAGTCTGCATATGTCACCCCCTCCAAGGCTCAGGGATTCTTGTGGAAGAGACTGGCAGAAAGACTGTAGGAGCTGAAGGAAGGGGTGGAGTGTTGGATAGGCATGTCCCCTGAATGACCAGTGACAAATGGATATCTTCTTCTCTAGCTTCCCCCCTTACTACAAACTGGTTGAATCCTAAGACTCTCCAGAGGAAGGGAGGGGTAGAGGGAGACAGTTGCCCCTCCCACCCAATCAATAACTGCATGAGAGGGAGGGACTAAGGGGAGACACACCTGGGAAGTGAGTGGGGGGAGGAGAGGGCGCTTCGCCATCTTGGGGGGCGAGTATCTGAAAGGCTCAGCCGACATGTAGAAGAAAAAGCCCAAGGGTGTCTAAGCCTTTGTAAGTACCTCTCATTGTCATCATATGTTCTGTTAGCAAGCCCAAATAAATATCTTTATTCCCTAAGCTGTAGTTTGGAGGAACGTTTTGTCAGTTGGTCATATGGACAGTGGGAGGAGGAAGCCACGCATGTGGGTCCCAGCAGTAAATCGACTTACAATCTGGGACACGGAACTCGTTCTCAAGGAACTTATGTTCTGATGCTAACTTTTATCATTATACTTTGATATAAGTGCCATGCATTTTGTAAGCACTTTCACATGCATAGCAATAACTGCAGCAGGTGTGCTATCCCTCAGGATTCCCTGAAGTCACTGCCTCCACTTTGGGTGGCCTGTGGCTGAACTAGTTGTTCCCTCCACAAATAATGAAGCAATATGGTGTGCCTGGCATTGTGCTAAGCTGTGGAGACTGAGTGGAGGGAACTTGCTTGATCAACTGGGCTTCATCGGATAAATATGGTATTTCCTGATTTCATTCTATATACCATATTTATATATGCCTTCGGGTGCCTTATACTGGAGTATCTTCTATACAGTGAAAATCTTATTATTTTGAAGTCCAATCTGTTTTCTGGATTCACTGAAAACCTACATGAAGCATGCACTTCTACATAGCAGAAAGCAGACAAAAAGATTCATCGTGTGCCTCTTACGTGTCAGGCCCTTGTCATTGTTTGCATTTTCTACATACCTAGTGTGATGATTCATCTCCATTGTCAGCTTGTCTGAATTAAGAAGCACCTAGAGAAAAAAACCTCTGGGTGATGCCATTCCATGGGCTGGGTTCTGGACTGACTGAGTGAAAAGGAGAAAATGAACTGAGAACCAGCACTCACCCGCCCCTGCTTCCTGACTGTGGATGCAATGTGTCCAGCTGCCTTTCCTCCTGATGCTATGCCTTCCTTGCCATGACAGACTGTATCCCCTGGAACTATACGTTACAGTATAGCCTTCCTTAAGTTGCTTTCGTAAGGTATCATGTCACAGTAATGAGAAAAAAAAAACAACAACTAAATAGAAAAATGGGGTCACTGCTGTTATAAACCTGAGCATACTGTTCTTAGGCCTTTGGAACTGGTTTTTGGGAGGAATATAAAAGCAGAGCTTAGTGGGCCATTCTGGTGGGAGTTTGGAAGACCAGAATTCCAAAGACGTGTGCACAGTAAAGGTTGCATTCATGAGAGTTTAGCTGGAAACAGGATTCTACTAGGAACTGGGTTAGAGGCCATTTATGTTACAGTATGGTTTGAAAAAAAATCTGTTTTTTTGTCAATGTCCTGAGAATTTGAGTATGGCTGAATTCAAAAGTAAGGGACTCATTGGCTTGGTGGTGGAAATTGAAATTTTGAAGGCAAGATAACATTCAGGTTATGTCATGGTTATTGTACATTGCTATTATTGAGAGAGAGAGAGGGAAAGAGAGAGAGGTGGGAGAGAAATATACGAAAAATGTATAGTTCATCAGGGAAAGGCGTGTGAGTTTAAAGTTGTAGACAGAGCAGGTGAGGAAGTAGCTTTACTTGTTAAAGAGATTAGCACCGTGAAAGAGGAACCATGCTGCTTTGCCCTGGGATACCAGGAACGGTACTCTGAGGGCAAGACCTGGGGTGTCAAAGGCTCCAACTTGTAAAAACTATACATTAATTTTTTTAAAAAGAGAGCCTAAACTTTGAATACCACTACAGTATTCCACAATGAAAAACAACCACCCAGGGAAATGCTTTCTCGGGGTCAGCCTCAAAAGCCCACAGAGGCTATTCACTGTGATCCCAGGGGGGTCATGTTACATGTCACACTGGCAGCAGAGCTTGGCAACATTATTCATGTGGTGGTGGTTTTGCAAGCATGAGGGATGAAGGCGTTCCAGGTCACACAGGCATGTTCCAAGGTTCCAGAAAACTCCTGAAGCTATGCAATGTATGGCAGGGTGAACTTCCTGACAAAAAGTTCCTGAGAAGCCATTTTTTGAAACAAAGAGGCCCACGTTGCGATGAAGACTCCAAAGTGTTGGGAGTGCCAGAACTGTAGGACATCCACTCGGGAAATCCCCGGGTGAAGGAGGCTCTGGTCTTGCTTTGATCAGTTATTTCTGAGGGAGGAGCCAGCTTTCTGTAGATAGTGAGGGAAAAGGCCCATGGTGGAAATTCCCAGCTGGCCACAAAAATGTGAGGATGGTGAGAGTATAGTGTGATTAATTTGCAGCAAGGCACTGGCAAGGTTGGTAGTATCAATGTTAAGGCTAATGGCTCGCAGACAGTTATGGTCAACACCGGTCCTAGTGTGGTTTCTCTATCGCTGTGACAAAAAAACACTGATCAAAACCAAAGTGTGGAGGAAAGGGTTTACTTGGCTTATACTTCCTGCTCACTGTTTATCCTGGAGGGAAGCCAGAGCAGGAACTCAGGGCACCAATTAAGCAGAGGAATGCTGGTTACTGGCTTGCTCCTTTGTCCTGTGCTTAGCCTACCCAGGACGGCACCACCCACAGTGGGCTGGGCCCTCCCACATCATTCAACAGTCAAGAAAATGCCCCACAGACACGGCCACAGGCCAATCTGGTGGAGGAACTTTTCCAGTTGAGGGTTTTCCCAGCCTTGTCAAGCTGACAACTGGCGCTATCCAACACAGCACCTAACAAAGACGGCACCACAGATGGACAGAGGGGCGTCGGCAGCACCCTAATTGACCAAGCCATGTGTGAATGGCATGTGATCATCTCCCTGGTTCAGCCAGGAGAACGTGCACAGGGCACTTCGCCCCCTGTTTGATTCAGCGCCTGATATGTTCAGAGAAGGAACAAATTTCAGGAGAAATCATCTCAGTCTGTGTTCATTTTTTTTGCCATACGTTGTATAAAAAGCTCCTAGACAAGCAGCCCGATAGTTTTATTCCTCTATTGTGGGGCCCCTCCCAACTCTCAGGAGTTTATCTCATTTTTATTTAAATTTTCACACTTTTTGATTCTCCTTGATAAAGCTTGCTTTCACTTTGTTTACACTCACACGTGCCTGTGTGTTTAATCATCATCACTTTGAGATAATGAATTTGAGAGCCGCTGTCTTGGATCGACATTGATGACCACTGAGTGTCTGGTATACTAAGTCCCTGAGTCGTGCCTATCTGGGCAGAGAAAGGTTCTATTGCTCTCAAAGAACTGCATTATGTCCTTACTATGCCCCCATTCCTCCCTTGTGGTATGGGAAAGTTTACTCTGCAGTTGTATATTTGAAGTTTATAACTCGGTTTCTGCTGTTATAGAGGCTCACTATTAAGAAACAGCCTTGAGTTTCAAGAGATTTTGGACTTTTGACTTTTGAACAGTGCTGGGACTATTAAAGACTATGGGGATGTTGAGAAATAGGCCAGATGCATTTCTCATTATGGGATAAAACCAGACTTGATGGCTAGGAATGGAATGTTATGACTTAAAGTGATGTGTTTGGGTATCAAGTTAACAAGGAATAGAATTGTGATGGTTCCTCTTCATTATCAATTTGACTAAATTTAGAATTATCTAGGAAACAAACCTTTGGACATGTCTGGGAAGACATTTCCGGAAGGATTTAGCTGAGGCAGGAAGACCAGCCCTGAATGTGGGGTTGCGCCATCTCATGGGCTGGGGTTCTAGGCTGAATAAAGGGAGGAAGTGAACAGAGCACCAGTGTTCATTTCCCTTCCTGGCTGAGGGAAGTGTGACCAGCTCCTCACCATCCTGCCACAGCTAGTGAGTGACAAAGTAGAAGTCTCCTGTAGCTTATCACTGCCTTTTAGGCACAAGAGACAGAGAACTAGGGTCTCTATTTACCTACAGTGCAAAAATACACACTCATGCGTACATGCACACACCTTCACACACGCATTTTTATTCTTTTGTTTCAACTTCAGGTAGTTGGAACTGGGTGTCAACTCAGAAACATGGGAGTTATTTTATAGCTACTTTTTTCCCTCATAGGTTCCAATTTTTATTCCAGTTTCCTTGGAAACATCTCAGACCTTTAGCAGCCTGGCGTGTGACTCATGTGAACTACTTTAATAAGTACAGAAGAAAGTGGAGAGCTCGAGCCACTTCAAGTGAGAAAAACTGCTGCCTTTTTGCCAGCTGTCTCACAGGAGGGGTTTTGAAGGTAGTTCAGCGCTGTAGATTATAGTTTCAGTTCCAGTTGACTAATGCAGGAGGAGATAGGAAGGCTGGGGAAACAGTTTCTCTCCCTTGTGCCTGCCTGTCCTGTAGCTGTTCCCTCCCAATTGAAACATTCTCTTTGGGAAGGAGAGAGCCCATTAGCTCATCATATCCCACACTAATGAAAATTTCAAGTCTCAAGCAGTTCATAAACATTACAAGGTTCACAAGGCTCCTTCCCAAGGTTACATAAGCAGTAAACAGCCGCCAGGGGAGAAAGGAGTCTGTGGTGGAGCTGCCTACAAGATGTTCAGGGAGCTCTAGGAATGCAGCTTTTGTGAACTGTCACCCATGCTGTGGTGGACTTCCGGGTAATGCAGCTGCCTTTGAATCAAACAAACGCCAGCAAGAACCTCTCACTCATGCTCCAGTAAGTAATTTGAAGAAATGCATCACTTCACCAAGCTAGACGTGGGCAAAACTGTCCTTTCCTCTGTCATTGGTTTCCTATCTGGGGTAAATAGACATTTGTTCACGTATCCCTAGAAAGAAATCACACAGCACTTGCCGTGGTCCTTGCTAACTTAGGTCTCAAAACTGGATGCTAGCTAGGCTGAAAATGAATAAACATAGTTTTCCTATTCTTGGGAAAGAGCAGAAAAGACCCTTCTAGTGCTGAGTAGGAACGATGCCATAACCATTTTAAACTACTGGGTCAATCTTCATCTGCTTGTTAATTCAGTTAGTTTTCAATTTTGTAATAAAACACAGAAGTTTATTAGTACTTACAAAACTAAGGTTTACAGAAATATTCAAATAATGAAAACCGTAATTTAAAATTCAAATTTCCCAGTTAGGTAATAGCCCTTTATTTAAACACTGATTTTGCATTGAAAATGTGTTGTATCTTGAGAGGATTCAGAGAACTTACACAAAATATACTATGTATATGAGCCTGCGAGTATGTTTTTTAAATTATCTTTTCTTGGTTTTCTTTCTAAATGTTATGATACACTCACGTATGCGTGCATTTGTTTACATATATACATGTATCTACTCTAGACTAGGATCTGCACATCAGGGAATGCATACAGTACTATTTTTTTCCTGACACTGGGTGACCTGGCTTAATATTATACATTCTAGGTTCATCCATTATCCTGAAAATTTTGTGATTTCATTTTTCTTTAGTGTTAAATAATATTCAATTTTGTATATGTACCAGATTTTCATTATCTATTCATCTAGGTTGGTTCTATTTCCTTGCTATAGTGAACAGAGCAGCAATCAATATGGGTGTGCAAACATCTCTTCGGTGAGGCATGGAGTTCTCTGGAAGATGTCCAGAGTCAGATAGTTGGATCATATGGTAGCTCTCTTTTTAATTTTTTGAGGAACTGCCAAACTAATTTCCATAATGGCTGTACTAATTTTCACTCCCATCAGCAGTGAATAAAGTTCCTCTGACTCAACAAATACAAAAAAATTGAAATATTTCCATGCTTTCTATCAGACAATAAAGCTTAAAATCAACATTGGAAGAAACCCTAGTCACCACACGAAGGCATGGAGATTAAACAACACACTCCTGAATGATGAGTAGGTCCAAGGAGAAATTGAGAAAGAAATAAAAGCATCCTGGAATTCAATGAAAAGGACAATACAACACAACACAACCTCTGGGACACTTTAAAACAGTCCTAAGAGGGAAGTTTATAGCTCCAAGTGCCTACATTAAAAAATCAGAAAGAACACAAATTTAACATTGCAACTCAAGTCTCTGGAAAGGCAAGAGCAAATGAAACCCAAACCCAGCAGAAAAGAAGAAATAACAAAAACCAGAGCAGAAATTAATGAAATAGAAACAAAGAAAACAATACAAACAATCAATGAATCTAAAAGCTGATTCTTTGAAAAGCTAAACAAGATAGATGCTTAGCCCAGTTAGCCAAAAGAAAGAAAGAGCAAATCCAAATCAACAAAATCAGAGATGAAAGGGAAAACATCACAACAGACACCCAAAAGATTCAGAACATTATAAGGGAATACTTTAAAAATCTATGTGCTACTAAATCTGAAAACCTAAAAGAAATGGATGGATATCTAATATCATGGGAACCACCAAAGTTAAACCAAGAAGAGATCAACAGTTTAAACAAACCCATAACATATAACAAAATAGAAACAATAATGCAAAACCTCCCAACTAAAAAAAGCCCAGGCCCAGAAGATTTACAGGAGAATTCTACCAGACATTTAAAAAAGACCTCCAACCAATACTACTTAAATTATTCAAAATGATAGAAACAGAGGGAGAATGTCCAAATCCCTTCTGTGACACCAGCATCATGGTAATAACCAAACCAGGTAAAGACATAACCAAAAAGAAAACTAGAGATGATATCTTTAATGAATATAGATGCAAAAATTCCTAACAAAATACTCGCAAACTGCATACAGATTTATATCAAAAAGATCATTCACCATGATCAATTTGGCTTTATTCCAGAGATGCAGGGATGGTTCAATATATGCAAGTCAACAAAAGTCATTAATCATATAAATGGACTCAAACACAAAAAACACATCATCATCTTAATAGATGCAGAAAACGCTTTTGGCAAAATTCAGCATGCATTCATGATAAAAGTTCTAAAGGGAATTGGACTGGAGGGAACATACCTCAACATAATTAAAACTATATACAACAAACCCACAGCCAACATCATTCTAAATGGAAAAAAAAACTAGAAGCATTCCTATTAAAATCAGGAACCAAAGCTGGGCATGGTGGCGCATGCCTTTAATCCCAGCACTCAGGAGGTAGAGGCAGGTGGATCTCCGTAAATTCAAGGCAAGCCTGGTCTACATAGTAAGTTCCATGCCAGCTGGGGCTACAAGGGGGCCCTGTCTCAAAAAACCAAAAAAAAAAAAAAAAATTCAGGAACCAGACAAGGCTGTCCATCATCTCCACTCCTTTTCAATATAATGCTTGAAACTCTTGCTAGAGCAATAAGACAAGAGAAGAAAATTAAAGGAGTAATAATTGGAAAAGAAGAGGTTAAATTATCCCTTTAAAAAATTTTTTTCCTAAAAAAATATTTTATTTATTATTTTTATTTTATGTGTATGTGTGTATTGCCTGCACATAGGTAAGTGCACCCATGTAATGCAATGCCTGGGGAGGGCAGAAGAGGCTGTCGGATCCCCTGGAACTGGAGTTACAGACAATTGTTAGCTGCCATGTGGATGCTGGGATTCAAATATGGGTCTTCTGCAAGAACAGCCAGTGTTCTTAACTGCTAAGCCATCTCTCCAGCCCCAAATTATTCCTTTTTGAAGACGATATGATACTATACCTAAGAGATCCCAAAAGTTCCATCAGAAAACTCCTAGAACTGATTAACACTTTCAGTATAGTTGCAGGTTATAAAATCAATCTACAAAAACCAATAGCCTTTATATATACCAATAACAAGCAATTGGAGAAAGAGTACAGTGAAACTCTCCCATTCACAATAGCCACACACACACACAAATATCTCAGAATAAACCCGACAAAAGACATCAAAGATCTCTACAACAAAAATTCTAAATCTTCAAAGAAAGAGATTGAGGAGGACACCAGGAGATGGAAGGACCTCCCAAGTTCATGGATTGGAAGAATTAATATTTTGAAAACCACCATCCTACCAAAAGCAATATATAGATTCAATGAAATCCCAATAAAAATCCCCATGACATACTTCACAGAATTAGAAAAAAAATCCTTAAATTCGTATGGATGCACAAAAGACCCCAGATAGCCAAAGCAACCCTGAACACAAAGAGCAGCACTGGGGGATTACTATACCAGATTTCAAAGCTATAGTGTTAAGCACAGCTTGGTACTGGCACAAAAATAGACACATAGATCAATGACCATCATTGACGACCCAAACCTGAGTACATGCAATTTCAGCCATCTGATATTTGACAAAGGTGCCAAGAACACAAAATAAAGGAAAGACATCTTCTTTTTTAAAATTTCTTTATTTTTATATTTCTTTTTCTTTCTTTCTTTCTTTCTTTCTTTCTTTCTTTCTTTCTTTTAAGATGAGTCGACTGTCATGTTGTGCGCTGCCTTAAGAAGAGACTTATGCAGTCAGAAACATGCAGCTAGGCAGCAGCTTTTGACCTGCCAATAGCCTAACCTTTAAAAAAGATCTCCATTTCATTTTAAAATATACGGTTTAAAATATACTTACAGAAAGACTCGTTTTTGCTAATAACACTTAGATGTTGGTGCATCTGATTATTACTAGTCATGGTCGGTTGTACTCGGATCCTTGGCACCTGTGTATGGGTATAAAGTCATCGGGTAGATTTCAACAGTAATGTTTATCACCTCTACTAATTAACATGATGCAAATTTCTTTTTAAAAAATATTTTATTTATTACTTTTATTTTATGTGTATGAGTGTATTGCCTATATGTAAGTAAGCACACCAGTGTCATGCAATGCCTGTAAATGTCAGAGAGGGCATTAGGTCCCCTGGAACTGGAGTTGCAGATAGTTGCTAGCTGCCACGTGGGTGCTGAGAACCAAATCTGGGTCCTCTGCAAGAGCAATGCTCTTAACTGCAGAGTCATCTCTCTAGCTTGTCGTCATCTGAGTTCTTGGTGACAGCCATTCTGACTGGGGTAAGGTGCTATCTCAAAGTAGTTTTAATTTGCATTTCCCTGATGACTAAGGATGTTGAACAATTTTTAAAATGGTTATTTTTTTTTTTTAGAACTGCCTATTCATTAGCTCATTTGTTGGCTGGTAGTTTTGCTTCTTTGGTATTTAATTTCTGCAGTTCTTTGTAAAGTCTGAATATTAGCTCCTTTTCTGAGATATAGCTGGCAGAGATTTTCTTCCATTCTGTGGGAATCTGTGTGCTCTGCTTATAGTTTCCTGCTCTGTGCAGAAACTTTAATTTTGTGTTGTCCTATCTGCTGGTACTTGGGGCTAATTCCTGTGTCGTTGATGTTCAGTTCCGAAACTCCTTGCCTACCCCGATGTCCTGAGGAATATTCCCTGTGTTTCCATCTAGGAGTCTCAGCATTTCAGGCTTTAAACTAAGGTCTTTGGTCCATTTCAACCTGATACCCAGTTGTCCCAGAACCATTGTGGAATAGGCTATCTTTTTTCCAATGTATATTTTTACCACTGTTGTCAAAAAGTAGGTGGGGTCAGCTTTGCCAGTTTATTTCTGGGTCCTTGCTTCTGTTCCATTGGTCTATCTGTCTGTTTTTATGCAAGTACCAAGCTGTGCTTAACACGATAGCTCTGTAGTATAATTTGAAGTCGGGTATTGTGATGTTTCCAACTGTGTTTTTAGTCCACAGGATTCCTTTGGCTATTCGTGACTTTTTGGTGACTCCATATGACTTCTAAGATTGTTTTTTTCTACATCTGTGAAATACGACATTGAAATTTTGCTAAGTATTGCATTAAATCTGTAGATTAATTTTGGTCACATAGGCATTTTCACAATATTGATTCTCCCAATCCAGCGGCATGGAATGCCTTTCCATCATCTAGTCTTCTTTGATATCCTTTTTTGATATCTTAAGTTTTCATTGTAGAGTTCTTTTCTTACTTGGTGAGGTGTATTTCTAGACACTTAGTTTTTCAGAGATATTTTGAATGGGATAGTTTCCCAATTTCTATCTCTGAAAGTATATTGCTGATTGTATATATGAAGGCTGCCTGTTTAAATATTGATTTTATATTCTGCAGTTAATCTAGGCATTTTCTAGAGATTCTACAAGGTCTTATAAGTACAGAATCATGTGACTTGCAAATAGGAATAGTTTGACTTCTTCTTTTCCTATTTTTATCTCCTTTATGCCTTTCTCCTGTCTAAATGCCAAGACTTCAACTCAGTATTAAACAAGACAGGGGAAAGTGGGCATCCTTGTCTCATACCTGATTTTAGAAGAGATGCTTGCAGTTTGTCCACATGTAAGAGAATGTTGGCTATAGGTTTGTATATAACCCTTATTATTTTGAGGTATGCCCCCTTTCTCCCTAATGGCTCCAGGATTTTTATCATGAAGGCATGTTGAACTTTGTCGAATGCATCCTCAGCATCGATCAACAAGATTATGTGGTTTCTGTCCTCAAGTTTTTTTATATGCTGTATTACACTTATTGATTTATGTATGTTGAAAAAACCTTGGCTTTCTGGGATGAAGACTACTTGGTCATAATGTATGATCTTCTTAATGTGTTCCTGAATTTAGTTTGCAGATTCTTTGTTGAGAATTTTTGTATCAAACAAATTGGTCTGTAGTTTTCTTTTTCTATTGTGTCTTTACCTGGTCTTGGTATATAATAATACTGGCTTCATAGAATGAATTTGGTAGTGTTCCTTTGCTTTCTATTTTGTGGAACAAATTGAGAAGAATTTGTGTGAGATTTTCTTTGAAAGTTTGATAGAATTCGGCAGTAGTTTTGGGTTTTTCTTTGAGGGGAGACAATTAGAATTTCTTTCTCATTCCTTGTAACGAACCTGTTTATGTTATTTCTATCTTCAGGGTTTAATTTTTGGTATATATTACACATCCAGGCATGCTTCTGTTTCTTCTTAATCTTCTGGTTATTTAGAAAATAACTTTAACAAAGTAAAACTTTGTTAACTAATGAATTAACTTATTAATTTCTAACAAAGTAATCTCTAATAGTATTCATATTTCATTGGCATCTGTTGTAACAACACCCTTTGATCTCTAATTTTGTTGATTTCTGTCATTTCCACCTTTCTTTTTTGTCAAATTGGCTAAGGGTTTGCTGATCTTATTAACATTTTCAAAGATCCAACTCTGTTTGGTTGATTTCTCATATTGTTCTTTTAGCTTTTATCCTATTAGTTTCTCCCATAATCGTTATTATTTCTTGCTATCTACTGGAATTGAGATTGGCTGCTTGTTTTTCGAGAGCCTTGAGATAATCATTAGGTCGTTTCCTATCAGAATTTTCCCTGTAAGCACTTATTGCTGTAGTTTTCTCTTATGCCCGCCTTCACTGCGTCTGAGTTTCTGATAGGCTGTGTTCTCATTACCATATATCTCTGGAAATTTTAAAATTTTATCTCTTATTTCTTGGGTGACCTATTGTTCATTAAAAATGTATTATTTGGTTTCCAAGTATTTTTGTGGTTTCTATAGTTTTTCTTGTTATTAATTTATGTTTTTATTCAATTGTGGTCCAATAAGATTCAAGGCATTATCTTTCTCTTTTTTGTTAGTAGATGCTTGATTTGTGTCTTTTGATATGACTGACTTGGAGAAGGTTTCATGTACTATTGAGAAAGATGTGTATTCCATATCTCTTGGATGGAATAGTCTGTACATGAGTTGGTTCATAGTGTATTTTAGCTCTAAGATTATTTACTTATTTTTAGTTTGGAAAATCATATCTAAATATGAAAATTTGGTATTGAAGCCCTCACTACTAATGTGTCAGGACCTATGTGGCTCTTTATGCTTTTTAGTGTTTGTTTTATAAAATTAGGGGCTCCAATAGTTGGCACATAAGTATTTACAATTGTCATATCTTATTGATGAAGTGTTTCCTTCATTAATATGTAAAGTCCCTATTTATCTCTTCTAATTAGTTTTAGTTTGAAAATTATCTGATATCAGGACAGCTGTGCCTGTCTGTTCACAGATTCCATTTGCCTGGTAGTTTGTTTTCCATTTTTTTGATACTGAGGGTTTTTTTTTTTTTTTTAAATATCTTTGCTGGCTAAGTGTGTTTTTTGGTGACAACATATAGTTGGTTCTTGTTTTTTAATCCAGTCCATTAGTCTGTGCCTTTTTAGCAGTGAGTTGAGGCCATTTATATTTAAGATTATTATAGAAAAGGCTTTGCTGTTTCTTATAAATTTGCTTGGTGATGACCCGCTTTGCTGAATTATTGGTATTTCTTTTCCTTCACCCACATTAGTTTTGAGGGTTTCTTTCTTGAGTTGCTGTGTTGGGCATAGTTGCTTCTTTCCTGGGTTTAGTTTGTTTATCTGTTCTTTTCATGTGTTCATGTGGAGGAGACTGTCTTTCTTCTTTCTCCCCCTAAAGTATTCCATTAGGAGTTTTCTGCAGTGCTGGCTTAATTGCCATCAATTGCCTGACTTTGTGTTTCTCTTGAAATGCCCTTATTTCTCCATCAATTTCGAAAGGTAGTTTTGCAGGGTAAGGTATTCTTGGTTCACAGTTATTTACTTTCAGAGCTTGAAATATTTCATTCTTTGCTCTTCTGACTTTTATGGTTGTTGTGAAACATCTGAGTAATTCTGATATTTCTGCCTTTGTAGGTGAGCCTCCCCTTTTCTAGTACCATTTTAGGATTATTTCCTTACTTTATGTGTGTTCTAGCTTGTTTCTCCATTGCTGTGACAAAACACTCTGACCAGTACCAACTTGAGGAAGGAAGGGTTTATTTGGCTTACATCTCCTGGGTCACAGTTCATCACTGAGAGAGCCCAAGGTAGGAACTCAGGGCAGGAACCTGGAGGCAGGAGCTGAAGCACAGGCCATGGAGGAACACTGCTTACCACTTGCTCCTCTGGCCCCTGCTCAACCTGCTTTCCTATACAACACAGACCCACCTGCCCAGGGGTGGCATCACTCACAGTGGGCTGGGCCCTCTACATCACTCAACAATCAAGAAAATAGTTCACAGGCCAGTCCAATGAGGGAAATTCCCCAAGTGAGGCTCCCTCAAACCAGGTGTGTCAAGTTGACACTAAAGCTATCCAGCTATCGGGTGTGTCATGGAGAGCTGCTCCTTGGTCATGTCTACTTGGAGATCCTTTGAGTGTCTACTTTCTCTAAGTTTGGATGTTTTCCGCTATGATGTTATTGAATCAGCTGGCTAGTCTGTTTGGTTTTCTCTGTGTTCCCTCTTCTGCATCATGAATTCTCGGGTTTGTCCTCTTGAATATATCTCAGACTCCTTGGAAATTTCATTCATTTTTCTTCATATGTTTTTGGTTTTGGTCTTTTTGAGACAGGATCCCCCTGTAGCTTCACCTGGCTTGGAACTCAAACTCACTATGTAGACCAGGCTGGCCGTGGTCTTGCCAATATCTGCCTGCCACTGCTTCCCAAGTGCTAGGATTAAAAGTGTACACTACGACATTCATCTGTGCCCTTAATTTTCAATAATCTTATGTATGTATTAGTGTCTGAACTTTGTCCTCCATCCCTGAAATTCATTCCTGTGCATGGTCTTGTCAGTTAATAATGGTATCTGTTGTGGGTTTTGTTTGATTGACCACCCCTTTCATTTCAAATGTTTCTGTTGGATTCTTTTTCAAAGCATAAATCTCATTGTTAATTTTTTTATATTTTGGACTTTCACCTTCAACTACTAACTGTCTCCTTTGCTTCGGAGACTGTCTTGTTGGGGGCTTGGATAGATTTCCTTCCTTCGTGTTTCTGTTTATTTGAATCTTCTATATTGGCATCGATTCTTTTAAATATTAATCCTTTCTCAGACATTTCTGCTTTCTCTGTAGCTTTGAATTCCCTTAAAGGGGCGTTGTTCAGTTGAGGGTGGGTCATGGGTGGTGGCTGTGTCAGAGTCTCTGTGTTTCTTTGTCCTGTTGCCACATCTGTTGCAGTGGGTTTGTTTTCTGTTCTGACTTCCTCTTCTCTATTTGGAATTTTTCCTCTGTGAGTCTTCCTAGAGGGATAGCTGCATGAGACCCAGCAACAGGAACTGGTGAAACCTGATATTGGCAGGCAAATGGACTCATCCAGGCAATTCAGTCCTGGTCATGCACCAACAGGGCCAAGGATGAAGCCTCATACCAAACTCCAAGGCAACCAAACGGGATCAATACCTCATCACCGCTTTGAACTATAGGAACTTACTTGGGGTGGGACACCAAATGTCAAACCCACTGAGGTCTGTGAACTATCTGGGGACCGTGGTTAGACCCTCAGGCCCAAAGTAACCTCAAGGACCACAAGAGTATAGACCACCAGTCCTGTAGTGACCACTGGAACCTCTCAAAACTTCATGCCAACAATGTTAGAGACCACCGGAGAGGATCCCAAGTTTCTCAGGGGGACCCAGGGCACAATGGAGCCAACGTGCAGGCCCTCCACTAACATCTTAGGCCCCCAGAGCTGGAAGCCTGATCTCATAGTACCTCCAGGTCCCTCCAGAGCTGGAGATCTAGTCCCAAGGTGCTCCCTGGACCGTCTGGAGCAGAAGGCCTGTTCCTGCAGTGCACTCTGGTCCCCTGGAAGCTGGAGACCTAGTCACAGGGTGCTTTCTGAATCTATTGGAGCTGGAGGTATGGAAGCATGGTGTTCTCTGGTCCAGAGGCCTGATTGTGGAGCTGGGGGCTTGTTTGCAGAGTACTCTCCAGTCCCACAGAAGGAGCTCATTTCTAAAAAATTATTTATTTAATAATCACATGATTAGAAGAAGCATTCCATTACAGCATTAACATATTCAATAACAATTTCCAGAGCGAAGATGCATCTCTTTCAAAATCGGCTGTAAAATTTTAGGTTCACAGTTGAATTAATACAGTTATACAGAATTGAACTCAGTATGAACCCTATAAGACATAAAATTGAATGAAGTTTTAACCTTTAAAAAAGATCTCCATTTCATTAAAAAATACACCGTTTCATACAGAAAAACTAATTTTTAATGCTACTAATACTTAGGTGTTTGCACATATGTCTCTAATCTCTATGTTTCTGATTATTACTAGTTACAGTTGGTTACTTTCTGAGATCCTTGGCACCTGAGCATGGATATAAAATCATCAGGTAGATTCCAATGGTAATGTTTTTCACTTCTACTAAGTAACATGAAGCAAATTTTATGCTTCTTCCTCAAATATAACTCATTTTAAAAATTTTGTTGATTTTTTTGTGTGTATTTCATATAATACATCCCAAACCGTCTTATTCATCTATATACCCACATTCCAAATGGCACCCTCCCATAGCCTCCCCCTCCCAACTGGAGCCCATATACTCTGTCATCCCTGTTACTGTCCACTGTGTTGTTGGCACCACCAGCCATTCTCCAGTGCTTGTCCATCTGCTGAGTCTAGTCAGCCTATCTAGAGTTCTTGTTTTAGGAAGATCAGCACTTCCTCATCTAGCAGCAATCAGGTGCCAATATTCCTTTAGGTAAGATTGGGGTCTGCTATTCATTTTCCCAGTTCTATGCTGGGTTACTGTCTTGGGGTCTCTTAGGCCACCCTGGCCAAGAACTCAAAGGAAGGTATTTCCTATCTGGCATTGGTTCTTATTATGTAGCCTTTAGCTATATACACAGATTCTTAAAGAACTATGTGGAGCCCTTTAATCTTTAGTTATACTTTCCTTTTGGGATTTAAGACCATAAAATTGGCCTAGATAAACCAATTTATTTTTACTCTTAAGGTCGTTTGAGGATCTGTTCCTCAGGGGTCACAGGGACTTGGGAGGAGCCCCTGGCTCCTTTCTTTTACCAGTTCTGTTTATGTGAAGATAAGTCAAAGGTCCTGCTCGACCATGGTTGGCTTCACTTGGAAGCATGGAGGAAATGTTTCCTCTGTGTTGACCCTCTGCTTTGTGGACTGGATACTGGTTCATTTGGTGGGGTCTCCATGGCCTCCTTGATCAAGAGGACAGGTGACTCACCACAGTTACAGGACATTTTGAGAGATGCTCCATAGTCCTCTGGAACTTAGTTGACCTTGGAGGGCAAGGAGCAAATACTGTCCTTTATGGGCCTCTGACCAGATTAGTATAGGTCTCAAAGTATGGCTGTTAAACATCCAAGAAGATTAGTTCCACCAGTCTGGTACTTTTAATTACCATGTGCTATGTAGATAAAGCTTGGGCAAAGACCAAACATTCCCAGAAAAAACTTGCCTAGACATATGTTATATTCCTTGAGCTAGTTGTATGCATAATTTGTCAGTAGGATGTTTGCTTAATATGGTTTAAACTAGCTAGGCATTATTTATCTCTTGCATTGTCTAACCCTTCCACCATGGTTTCCCCATTTAAAGTGCCCTTTCTTCTATGGTCCCACCTCTCTTGAGCTCCTTCTTTCCCTTTATCTCCAAGGTTCATCATATAATCCTATCTCCCCCTCCCCATAAAATAACCCTATTTTTATTCATATCTCCCTTATTAACACCTGTTTCCTACTGTTCTTCTCTTTAAGATTCTTTCTTTTCCTGGATGAGCATTCCCCTTTCCCCACATCCTCTCCAGCATTTGGTATCATTTGTTCTCTTGATCTTAGCCAGTCTGACTGGGGTATGATGAAATGTTAAAGTGGTTTTAATTTGATTTTCTATAATTACTAGTGATGTTGAACACCTTTTAAGATGCTTCTTAGCCATCTTTATTTCTTCTTTTGAGAACTCTCTGTTCACCTCCTTAGCACGTCTTTCAACTGGGTTATGTCCTTTCTTGATTCTTTGTTTTTTGAGTGCGTTATATATTCTGGATGTTAAACTTCTATCAGATGTGTTCTGGTGAAGATGTTCTCTCATTCTGTGGGTTTTCTCTTCACTTCCTTGGTTGCTGCTTGTGATGTACAGAAGCTTTTTAGTTTAATGAAGTCCCATTTGGTGATTCTTGACCTTGTTTCCTGAGCAATTGATGTCTGGTTTAGAAAATCCGTTCCTACACCTATCTCTTATAGGTTATTGCCAATGTTTTCTTCTAATAGTTTCAGAATTTCAGGCTTTACATTGAGGTCTTTGAGCCATTTGGAATTGACTTTTGTGCAAGGTGAAAGATAGGGGTTTAGTTTCATTCTTCTACAAGTGGAGATCCAGTTTTGCCAGCACCATTTGCTGAACATGGTGTCTTTCCTCCAGTGATGTTCTTGGCCCCTTTGTCACATAGCAGGTCGCTGAAATTGCATGTACTCATATTTGGGTCTTCAATTTTGTTCCATTGATCTACAGGTCTATTTTTGTGCCAACCCCATGTTGTTTTTATGACTATAGTTTTGTAATACAGTTTAATATCTGGTATAGTAATCCCCCCAGCATTGCTCTTAGTGTTCAGGGTTGCTTTGGCTATCTGAAGTGCTTTGTGCTTCCATATGAATCTTAAGATTTTTTTTCAAATTCTGTGAAGAATGTCATGGGAATTTTGATTGACATTGCATTGGAACCATAAATGGTGTTTGGTAGGATGGTCATTTTCACAATATTAATTCTTCCAGTCCGTGAGCATGGGGGATCCTTCCATCTTCTGATGTCTTCCTCAATCTCTTTCTTTAAAGATTTAAAAATGTCATTGTATAGGTCTTTATTTTCTTTGGTCAGGTTTATTTGCAGCTGTTGTGAACAGGAGTGTTTCCATGTGCTCTTTATCTGATTGTTTGTTATTGGTATATAGAAAGGCTACAGACTTTTGTAGATTAATTGTGTAACCTGCCACTTTACTGAATGTGTTAATACCTGCCAATTTACTGAAAGTGAAAGTGTTAATCATTTCTAGGAGTTTTCTGGTGGAATTTTCGGAATTTCTTAGATATAATACCATATTGTCTGCAAAAAGGGATAATTTGATCTCTTCTTTTCCAGTTATTACTCCTTTAATTTCCTTCTCTTGTCTTATTGCTCTTGCAAGAATTTCAAGCACAGTGTTAAAAAGGGGTGGAGATAGTGGACATCCTTGTCTGGTTCCTGATTTCAGTGGGAATGCTTCCAGTTTCTCCTTCATTTAGAATGATGTTGGCTGTGGGTTTGTTATATATGGCTTTAATTATGTTGAGGTATGTTCCCTCCAGTCCACTTCCCTCTAGAACTTTGAACATAAAGATGCATGTTGAATTTTGTCAAAGGCCTTCACTGCATCAATTGAAATGACCATGTGGTTCTTGTCTTCGAGCCCATTTATATGATTTATGACGTTTATTGACTTATGTATATTGAACCATCCCTGCATCTCTGGGATAAAGTTGACTTGATCATGGTGGATGATCTTTTTGATGTGTGTCTGTATGCAGCTTACAAGTATTTTGTTGAGAATTTTTGCATCTATGTTCATTAAGGATATGGGTCTATAGTTTTCTTTTTTGGTTGTAACTTAGCTGGTTTTGGTATTAGAGTGATGCTGGCTTCATAGAAGAAATCTGGAAGTTCTCCCTCTGAATAAATTAAATAGTACTGGATGTAGATCTTCTTTAAATGTCAGATAGAATTATGCTGTAAATCCATCTGGTCCTGGGCTTTTTTTAGTCGGGAGGTTTTGTATTACTGTTTCAATTTCCTTATGTGTTATGGATCTGTTTAAGCTGTTATCTCTTCTTGGCTTAGCTTTGGTGAATCCCATGGTTTTAAATATACACCCATTTCTTTTAGGTTTTCAGATTTAATAGATTATAGGTTTTTAAAATATGCCCTTAAAATGTTCTGTATCTTTCTGGTGTCTGTTGTGGTGTTTCCCCTTTCATCTCTGATTTTGTTGATTTGGAGGTGCTCTTTCTTTCTTTTGGTTAACTGGGCTAGCGGTCTGTCAATCTTGTTTATCTTTTCAAAGAAGACTTTTAGAAGTTGACAATCACGTGGTCTTACCAGTAGAACTACCAATTCGAATACTAATCTCTTCTTTTG